>NC_134704.1:120895467-120924282 GCF_043290135.1 Rhipicephalus microplus
AGTGGTCGCCTGGTAGGCCTGCGTTTGAAAGGAGGCTTGATTAAGGGTGTGCCACCAACAGATTGGTGAAGACAAACACAATTATTGGCCACAGCCTGTGCATGACAGTTGGCGCAGCAGGGAATCGCTTCGAGGTTTGCAGTCCTGTGCAGGTTCTTCCTGTTGCTTGCCAGAAACGACGACAATGCAAGCAGGAAACTCTTCTAGCATTAGGAATGGCGAAAGGACGCTCCCAATTTTCGCATCCGCATCTCCAAACGGAAGAAGCATTTTTCGTTACACGAACGGAGACGCGTAGTATTGTATAGAATATACTAATAAGTAGCGTCTTATCACATCATTTATTTGCAACAAAATGCATACATCCAGCAATAAAGTGACACCACCTTATATAAAAGAGAGTACAAAAGGCACAGGGTGAATAATTTGTTTTTGTGTGAACTTTCAGCGAGTTTTTCCCTAAACGTACGCTGTTTCAATTAGCTCTTTCTACAAGCGCTTCAATCAATGAGGACCAATTTTAAGACCGTTTGTAGCAGAAATACACGAACGTTCCTTATCCTCTGAAACTGCATGCCTGACAAAGCTCTAACATTAGGACATGTTTAATTCTCCCAAGGTTTACACTGAACCTTGATAGCACTCGATGGAAGCTAAAAGAGTGGACTTGAGACAAACACTGAAATAGCACTGGGCAAGAATTTCTCAAAAATTCTAGTTAGGGCCTCATTCATTTTGTTCCTGACAATTATAAAAGCTGCATGCTGAATGTAGTTGCAACATAGGACACATTGAATTCTATACAAAGCTTGATACTGAGGAGTGGACTGCATTCGTAGAAAGCTCGAAGGACTGCGCTTCAGACGAACACTCTTGTATCACTGGAACCAAATTACTCAAATATTCATTTTATTTTATTTTGTTCCTCACACTTTTTTGTGTAGAGCAAGAAGCGGTGCTATATTATTACGTTTTACAAAGACCTACTAATTCATAACACCGTATGAGAACAAAAACGAAAGAACTTGAAACATCGTTTTAAAACATGCGAGCCCATTTTTTTTTTACTTTCTCAAAATACCATTTGGTGACAACCAAGGTTAGCCATGTTAAAGCCATTAAACCATGGTAAAGGATTTACGGGGTTTAGTAATTAGGCTGCAGTGGCTGAAATGTACCAACCAGCCCTCATATTACCGTCAATTCTGCACCCATTTGTTTCAGTAAAATATATTACACTCCTTCCAAGACAAAAATCACAGTTACAAGAAAGGACGTCTACACGCAAAGCCTCGCTGTTGTGCGCCGGTAGGGTAGAGCGGCCGGCCAGTGGCGTCGCCGAGGGGGTAACACACCGGGCCTATGCCTTCCTCCTGAAATGTTTTTCTGCCATAGGTTATATATCTTAGACTGGCACTGGACCGCCTGCCTGCACGAACCCAACTTCAGATCAAAGAGCAGCCCCTCCTGTCCCCCCCACCTTTCAAAAAACAAATTTCTGCCTACGCCCCCCCCCCCCCCGTGCCCGGCATCAATCGTAACAGACAGCTGCGATAGATGCCTTTGGCTCGACTTCAAGAAGCGTAAAAAACGTTTCTTTTAATTTGTTCGCGTAAATTTTACCTTAGTCACTTCCGTGACGGAAACCAGTTAATAAAAATTCGGTGTACAAAATAATTTCCTCTTCGATATGTGGTTGTCGTTGCTAGGGAATAAGAAAATAATTTATGAATAGTAAAAAAGAATAGGTAATGAGTACTTCTTATGCTTTAACTTGTAAAACAGTAAATAAATCATCGAGTATACGATCACTTGTATGGTTCAGCTGGGTAGGAGCACAGCCACGTGTGAACAGAAAAACCCGACGACGTTCAACAATTACTGTTTCCCCTATGGTGAGTGCTCACCTCAACATGAGGCTTGGCATAGCTCTTGATGTAGCAGCCTGTATCCCTGTTCCGTGATGCCGAGATATCTCGTTGAAGTAGCAAAGGATTCTATGAAGCCCAAGCAACAAATTTTCGTTAGCGCTGTAGGAAGTTGCAGTATCGATAATACTAATGCCCAAAATTAGGCAGAAAACATAGAACACCCACCGCTTTGATTTGCCTGGCGAGCGAGAGTCCATAGGGCCAGGCAGCGCGGCCTGGCTCACACGTGGCCTCATGCTTTGGTTCCAGATTTCGGCTCCAGCTCAGTGTCTGCAGTTCTCGGGCAAAAGATAACACTGCGTCTTGGGCCACGGCTGTACCCAAGTGCATAGAATAATGCAGGGAAAATGAAGGGCTCTCATGAATAGTATCTTTTGACAACCACGAGGATGTACGAATTGCAAAAAAAAAACTGAATAAAGTAAGCGTACAAAAAGTTTGCTGTTCTTATACAACCATCTCTGATTTCAATGCGATCGTATTACTTTTTCTGGGCTTACTTCGCAACCTCATAATTCAGGTTAGGACACACGGAATTGAACGCATCTCCTTTCATTGCCTTTTTTCACGCTGAAACAAAATTTCAGTTTTCACCCTAATCACAATTCGATAATCAAGTAGCGGTTACTAACGCATTTATTGTTATTGGTGGTGTGTTTGTATTTCAGAGAGATTTTGTTGTATTTTTATTTTGTAAAAGTGCAATCCTCATGGTTGCATGCGCAGATACAGGTAGACGTTTTTGCGTTGTAGTGTGTCATAGTTACGTAACAACAACCTCAACTTTTCACGTTAGCCAATCCGTTACTCTGCGAATTGGGATCTTATTGAACGAAGTGTGATTTGACTGCAGTTGGAATGAAGTTGGAATGATGAGGGTGAGCAGAGTGGTGGGAATGGCAGAAATATATAGAAGCTGGTGTTGTGGCTGTGGGAGTACTTCGCAGTGGGAATGTTTAGAGGAGTTGCACAAATGTGTACTGGGGTTGATCAGCGATGGCTTCCAGGCATGGAAGAATCGACTGAGAAGAGATTTTTGTTGAAACACAAAGTACGCAGTCGAAATTCCTATCATTAAGCTCGAGGCCGCCAGCCCTATATGTAAATCATAATACCACCTCTTGTGACAGTATATTTTCATTTTCTCGAAGCTAGTTATAGTGTAACCTATGTGTTACAAAATTTGGGTATTATTGCTTGCATGGGCAAGTAGTGGAAACTTACTACACTGTTTAGAAAATCCTGCTTGCCGAACATGTGTGACCATCAAAAGCAGCGCAAGAATCTAAACGCCGGTAAATCGCCTTGTCTGGCATTTTTTTAGCAATGGTAACCCACCGTTCAAGAAATGGTGAAACATGAATGAGGGGAAAGTTTAGCACACGTCAAGGCGATGTTGTGCTGCTACCAATTGCGCTTCCGCTATACAGACTCAGAAAAATATATGCATCAACTGACTGGCCGTATTGAGGATGTGCGACCCACCTTTACGCTCGAAAAGATCAGCCTCGCCATTGGAGACAGCAGCTGCAGCGAGTCTTCACACCAATGATTAGTTTCTCGTCGAGCTGACCCAAGTACGAAGGCGACTCTTCGATGGTCACCATGCGGAAGCCGGTCACATTGCATCGCGAGCTGTAGAAGGAGCGCAGATCTAGTGTGTGCATATCCTGTGGAAGAAGGAAAACAACTAAGAAAGGAGGGTCGCTATGGTAACGATAATATCTGTCCCTTGATACATTCCGTTGCAAGTCAGTTCCACGGCTTCACGCAAGTAGACGGAAAGCTTTAGCAAGGGACACTGACAGTCACGCACTTTCAGCACAAAGTCGCAAGAAGCTTCAAATAAATATCAGAGAAAAAAAGATTCGGATAGCTTTTGGACGGGTAATACTGATAGTTACGGTATTTATTGGACATGTGAATAATTTAGGTATTTTTGTTTCAGTTTAAAGGCTAACTCATGCGTCAATTGCATTTGCGAAGTTTTTTGGTTAAAACTATTTTATTGCAAGGTCAGAAAAAAAAACTGTCACACAGGATGTATATCAAGAACGCCAATGTAGAAAATAATTTTCAACACCCAGGGCTTTTTAATATGTACACCAGTGGATACATGGGTGTTATTGAAATCAGCCCGCTCCAAAATGTGGCCGAAGTGGCCGGGACTCAAACCCACGTACTTAACTTAGCACCGCGGGATCTTACAGTCAAGCTAACACGATGGTTGCTTGGCAAAAAGGGTGTAATAAAGACGTGATTTTTGTAACGTTGTGATTAGAAACTAAAATATCACTTTTATATAATATGATTACGAATACTGATGGTGAGTTGTCTAAACAGAAGGGAACGTAGTACTTAAAATATAATACATACATAGATGACTGTAGGCACTATTTCGTTAGCCTGTATATTTTTTTCATACGTATGTGGTAAAGAAGCGGGAGATTTTCAGATAAACTCCAGAAACTTTAAGCTCATTACTTGAATGCGATACATTAACATAAATGCAACATTTTTCGGAAATAACAAGAATCTATCTTTGAGTATACTCAAGTCACAAAAACATGACAAGTAAATTAATGATTGTACCTCCAAAACAGCGGCAGCCTCCTCTCAGGAAGTTATTACCTGCAAACCCGTTTATCCATAACTACATGGCATTCTCATTTTTATCTATTTACATCTCCTTACGTATTCCGCAGTGCAGGTTAGCAATGTGGACATTCATCCTCCGGTTAGCCTGCCTGCCTGCCTGCTTTCCACCTTAGTTCTACGTCTGTCTATCTCCTACTTTCTTTATTATCCAAGGTGCCCCTATGTATTAACTGATTTCCAATTGTAATACTTCGAGGCACCTAAATCTGCCAGGTATTTCCCACAATTTTACCCAGAATATATTATAATCCTGTTGAGTACTTTTATTTCCTAATATTGGATTCGATTACGTGCTTGAGAGCTTGTAAAATGGAGTGATCTGCACCTGAAAAATTCACTATGAAGGCTACTTCATCCGTCAAATACATTTTCGGAGTTTGTTAGCTAAGAATAATCCTTTACAAACCAGGGAAAGAGCCAAATTGCATTGTTCCCACTCGTTGTTACATTCAAGTCATGTATTTTTTTCAACTACGCCGTTCTAAGAGATCCCGCAAATCCACCGTTTTTCTGTGAGTGAGAACCTTGTCCTTCACCTTGCAGAGAGCAGCTAAAAACCATGCTGCCGCCAGTGCTTTAACTCGTTTCAAAGTGCATTGCATATGCCACCACGGAAACTCACATGCGTTGGACATGCCATAACGTTTTCATACATGCCATTGAAATATTAGTTCTCGAGGAGCCAGTCACCGTGAACATTGATAACACGCATATGTGCAGTCAGAATGCAGACCCGCATTCTGACTGCATGTCTGCATTCGTTTCCTTTCGAAGAGAGAGAAAGAGAATTAAACGTCCGTGGTGCAGGGCGACATTGTGCGACCTACAGCCTTTCTTCTTGGTGAAATGATAGCCCCGTGCCGTGTGTGAGGCATTGAAGTGTCCCACTATGACGATCTTGTGGCCTTTTGTGCGGTTCCTGAGTTCTCGTACGAAGTGGTTGATATCTGGTAGTTGGTCTCGAGGAGGGGGGGGTGTACACGTTGGCAATGAATAGACTTTTCTGCCTCTTTCATTCTGGCAGAAGTTCTACGAGGGTGTTGGTTTCCTGGTATGCGATGATGTGGGGTTGGTTAGACTTGATGAATTCTTGAAGGCTCGTACGTCGTGGACAGTACAATCTGAAGTTCTATTGCCGTATGCGTAAAGTTGATTGCTGTGTTTTTAACACATGGTAACGGCTCGCCATCTTCGATTGATTCGACGTCCCGTCGGCGATCGCGAGTGGGCTGAGCAAGAAGCGTTGTGGCTGTTCGCCCGTGCCTTTCTCCGATTGGGTTGGCGTGAGTTGATGAAGGTATCTAGCTGTGCCACGGTGACATAAGTTTCGAAGAGAATAAGATATTTTGTTGGCTCTCAACTACGACAAGCGAATTTATCCGTGCTAACCCTAACAGAATCATGCACTATAGGCTTTAGAAAATAGGCTTTAGAAAAATAGAAATAGGCTTTAGAAAAAGATGAGACTTTAGAAAATAGCAACGCAGAAATTTCTATCGAAGGAATGCCGACACATAGGCTGCCATGCTGAAAGCTCCCGCCTGCATCACTTTCTTTCCAAACAGCACCTTCTCCGAAAAAGGGGCCGGTGGGCTAGGTGCACGCAGTGACGCCCCACTGTTATAAAAGCAGGGAGATGTGTAATGCAGCGTGCGGCAAATCTTTGTAACTCCGCGCTTACTGAACGAATTCTAAAAGCTTTCCAATACTTAATTTTTGAGGCAATAACCTCCTTCAGTGAATGGAATCTGTGGCTACTTCGAAAAACGTTTTCAGGGGTCCCTTTAATTAACAGCGCATGCGTCTGCCTTCAAATGCGCTCTAGTTGCTACGAAAGTAGATGGCACTTACCAAGAACGTTGTAATGTAGTTGTGGTATTCTGTAAGCATTCCGACATCCTGGGCCTGCGTGTACAAAGACACAAGTGGTCAAAACGCTCACACGGAAGTTTTGACACGAACTGCTCATATCAGACAGTATGTGATTGTGGTTCAAGTTATCAGATACATATGATAAACTGCCCAAACAGAGATTTCTAGAATACGAACAAAGTAATGAAGTGCTAGTTTGAGGGGTATTTTCTTTCTTTATTATTAACAGAAGGAATACATTACGGTCTATTTCTATTCAAGGTTGCCGCATACCAACAGCTCATTTAAAATACTCTTATTCCACAAAATAAAATTGGCGCCTACCTAGTATGTACATATGGTTTAGTACGATCAGCATTACGCTAAGATGAAGCATGATTAAGCCATGCATTCCGTTAGCAGACTTCGGCCAAATGATCACCTTTGATTCTGATAGTAGGCCCGATGTGAAGTGTCTATGAGAACTCGGGTTCTCATGATATAGTAAACATATTAGCGTTAAAAAGATAAAAGGAACTTGCACATCCTACCGCTCTGAGGTGGCACACAAAATCAAAACTTATCGTGTTTAGGGAGTCACTTCTTAGTTGTAATAATTTGCCACATTACACTGCTGCGGAGGTAGGAAGCCTTGAGAGATTTGAAAGTTGAAAACTCTAGCCAACCTCCTACTGGTTTCGCGATTCACTTCAAATCGCGCAAAGAGATTTACAACTTTCGAGGCGACCCTCGTGCTTATCTTAGGTGTCTTCTGGTAGCACTCAAACGTCGTCATTCTTCTGTCCTTCTGCATTCATTTGAATAATTTTGTGTTTCTTCTTAAACACCTATAGTGCACAGAAACGGCACGAAGACGGGGGTGCGACCCAGACAGGTGTGTGCTTGAGGCGTTAATTTAGAATACCGACAAGCCCAAGCTCAGCTTATTTGTGATTCGCATGCTGCCTAAGCGTATCGCAGAGCGATAGCTATAGCGCGAAAAGATAACGACGACACAGAGACAAGAAGGACACGAATGACACTTCTTTTTTCTGTGTCATCGCTTTGTTTTCGCGCTATAACTATCGTCATGTCATACCAACTAGCCCAAGCTGGCCCACTTCAAGGATCGCAGAGGCCACATTGAAAGGCACGTGTGTTCGATCTTTTCTTCTGTAGGTGCGACAACGATCTCATCTCGTTGCAATATTCCAATAACCTTAAAAAATTAGTTTTTATAGCAAAACAAAAAAGCCCAAGACGCCAACCCAAAGGCGAAGTTAGACGTTGTGTGTGGCGTTCCGCGGGGTCTAGGACGAGTAATACAACAAAAATCTTCACACGATGACGCCACCATGAGACGTATTGAGGACGTCCCTATGACGTTCACTTAACATCAATGTTATGTGCCGCCCCATCATGCCACCCTCAAGGGAAATCGTAGAAGTCGTGAGTTGGTAAAAACTTGTCCGATGACGCAGGCAGTGTGAAACCCCATTGCTGAAAGCGTTCGAAGAATGGCGGGTTCACATAAACACACTAAGTAAGAAGAGAAGCAAGTGACCATCCATGCATTCTGTACAAATGGTTAACCAGCCAAGCTGAAAAGTGCTGTCCCGCTGTTGCGAGGAGTCGTTCCTCGACAGCATTGAGCCAGGGCGAATGCAAAAGAATCAATGGATAAAACTACTCATTTATGGTGGTTAAATTTGAAAGGTTGCTATTGATCAGCGATTCCTTGCACGTACCACAGACCTGAAGCTGAGCGACGTTGGCAGGAGCCGGAAACCACCGTATCGATACCTCTATGGCATTGCTTCATTGCTGCAGACGCCGCTGTCACACACGTCCCGTTAATTAGGGAGGCAATCGCCGGGCTAATTCCAAGAGCCGATGTATCGGCCCCCCGAACCGCACCACGAAAGCGTGGACAATTTAGAAGTGGTCCTTTTTGGCGCGCCAGCGGACGCCGGCTGTGGCCCAAAGAACAAGTCAGAGCCGAGAGTTGATAAACAAACAAATTATATTCTCAATAATGGCAGATCTAAAACAATACACAAAAATGCACACTCCACCATAGTTGCATACAATATGTCACCAATCAAACCAATCAATCAACGTACTACACAATACAATCAGCCACACGTGAAACAACAGACACAGACAACAATACGCTCTACAATGCAGTCGCATGCATTGAACAACCAAGACACTTAAAGACTAAAGAGATATAAAACCTATTCAGTCCGAAGTCCTTGGAACAAAAGTCGGAATGATACTCTTCCGAGAATCACTCACTCAAAGTCCAGCGTTGTTGTCGTTCCGCAGCTCTCGAAGTTTCTCTTCCAGGAAACCTCCCGTCTTCAATTGGCCACTCTTCAAACTTCAACTTCTTCGCCGGAACACGTCGGCTTCACACTCGCAGCGGTTGCCACGGGTCTTCGCTCGATAGCGGTAAACACACGCTCTTGCCTGTAGCCCGAGCTTTCACCCCTCAGGTGGAAATCCTCTTCATCTCCGGCTTCGTCCCTACGGACCAAAACCTTCGCCGACTACACGGCGGAATCCCTACGCGCTCTGGCGTTAACTTCCGTCTCCTCCTGCTTTCTCGTCTCGGCTGCTCGATTAAATACCTTCCGCGCCGCCTTCCAGAAAGTTCTCCTCATTTCGTCGGCGCGATGCGCAACGAAGGCTGGGGAGAGGTGCGAGACGGTTCGACTGCCCTCCGCGTCGGATGACTCATCTCGGCGTGGCCCCGCCTCCTTCGTTCTAGAAAAATCGCGGGCTTGCTCGGCCGCCGTTGTGGGGTGAGGAGGTTCGTCGATGAAGCCACGCTTCTGCGGGGAGAGAGCGCACCCGGGGAGCCTTGGCCGTTTGTTTTCTTTTTCTTTCCCTTTTTTTTCTTTTGACTTCGTGGCGTTTCTTCCGCGCGTTACCGCAAGAATTTGCGGCGCGCCTATTTTTAGCGCTCGTTCCGTGACACTGCCCCCCACTTTAAGAATATTATCTCATAATATTCAAAACCACACAAACGAGCGCGAACAGTCACCACACACTCTCACAGACTGTAACATAGTCCGTCGCTCATGACACGTCACATTCACAATAGATCACTTAATACATTCGTACATTGTAATTCAATTACACAACACGTGAAAACACAACCACCAGCACATGAGTACAACACTGCACCACACATTCCCAATAATACAAATGTACAAAGTCTCTCACTACAACAATAGTACAATACTATACATCACATCACAGCACAACACTTCGACACTTGTGACACAGGATACCACAACATCAACACAACATATGGCACTCAACACTGCCAAACACATTCTGCTTTGACCTCAGCACTTATCCTGTGTACTTTGAGTGGCGCTTGCGCCCTTTCTTGCGGTGCTCACTCGATCTCTTCTTCTGCTTCCACGTTCTTTTTCGGCGAGCCCTTTCCAACGACGATATCTGAGGCGTTGTCTCAGCCATCGTTGTCTCTTCCGACACCGTTAACGCGTCATTACATTCGACGGGTCCTGTCTGTTTATTTACCCGCTTGATCATGCCTCTACATTTTGCCCGGCTGGCCAACTCCGTCTCCTTTACACTGTCGGTCGGTTGACGTCGTGCCGACGTAAGTCCGGTTGCTCGGCCCGTAAACTTATTCGACACGATCGTCTTCTCCTTCGCTGTCTTTTGCGCCGCAGCTTCACCTTGGGCTCTAGTGAGATCCGTCACGGGATGTTCCTCCACTGTATCTCGCGGCCGCTGTGTTGGCGAGGGCTCTATCTTCGGGTCTTCTCCCAAACATTCTGGATCACTTGGCCCTCGCGCCCCGTCGATGTTTCCGATGACAAGGTCATACAGGGGGGTCGTCATGCATAAAGCAGTAACCTTCCCGCTGAAGTACGGGGTTTCCACCTCAATTTCCGCTTCGGGAAGCATCCGAACCGTACGGTCAATTAGGCAAACCGGTTTCGTTCGGCCTGTCAACTCTCTTTCCCTTAGCAAATTTCTCCGCACGATAACCGTGGAGCTACCGGTGTCTCTTAGAACCGTAATCTTCTTGCCTGCAATCTTTCCAGGGAGCGTTGGCATTCCCTTCGTAACACCGGTTGGCTGTTTTGACATTACAGCCCCCACAATAGGAATTTTCTCCCCATTCTTCAACTCTACGAATCCATCAGTGACGGCATTATTATCAGATTTCGGTGCTGCTTGCACACAGGATACCTGGTGAGTTTGACTCACTCCGTTCCGACATGCATCTGCTTTGTGCCCAGTCTGACCACAATTGAAACATTTTACAACCGTAGGGCTCGTAAAGATCGTTCGACAGTTTTTCGCGCGATGACCCACTCGGTTGCACAGAAAACATCGCGGAATGCTCTCTGGTGCACGCTTCTTTTCTTCGGGAGCCAATTTCTTCGAATCGTCGGGACACTCCTTCTTGACTTTGGCCAAATTAGTGCCACCTTGCGCTTCCAAGAATTGATCAGCCAATTCAAGCATTCCTTCAAGTGACTCAGCTTTCCTCTCTTTCAAATACAGCGACAGGCTTGGGTGGCAACTAGTAAGAAATTGTTCTTTAATTAGGAGCTCTCTAAGCTCATCGTACTCCTGTGCTGTCCCTGAAAGTTCAATCCATCTGTCGAAATAATGACAAAGTCGGGCGGCATACTGCGTAGCCGTCTCCCCACCAGCTGGCTTTCCTGTCCGAAATCTGCCCCGGAATCCTTCCACAGTGAATCTAAATCGCTTCAACAAAGCAGCTTTCACCTTTGCATAGTTGGCTGCATCGGTCGGCGTCAGCCTACCGTACACACTGAGCACTTCACCACTCAAGCAAGTACTCAAAGCAGTTGCCCATTGATGTTCCGGCCAATTCTGGCTCTTCGCTATCGTCTCAAATTGGTGAAGGTACGCGTCAAGGTCGTCCTTCCTTTCATCAAACGCTACGAGCAGCTTGCTTGGGTTCAAGCGGAAGCCGTGATCTTCCCGTTCGCTGCTTTCAACTCTAGCTTGGACGGGAGTTTCGCTTCGCTGTTGCAAACGGAGCCGCTCGAGTTCCATCTCGTGCTGCCGCTGCCGTTCCCTTTCAGCCATCTCCGCTTCTCTTTCTTCTCTCGCCCTTTCGGCTGCCAACTTTTCTCTCTCCAGCTCCAACTTCAATTGCTGCTCTCTTTCTTCCTTCAGCTGTCGCTCTTTTGCCTCTCTTTCTTCTCTCGCCCTTTCAGCGGCCAGCCTTTCTCTCTCCAACTCAGCTGCCTTTTCTTCCTTGGCCCTCTCTGCCGCCAACCTCTCTCTCTCCACCTCAGCTTCTTTTGCCGCTTTGGCTCTTTCGACCGCCAACCTCTCTTTTTCCAGCTCGGCTGCTTTTTCTTCTTTGGCTCTCTTTTTTTCTTCTTTTTCCTTCTGGGTGACCCACTTCCGTAGTTCGGCGCCAGAAAGACCCATCTTTTCACCAAGAGCAACTAACTTTTCGAGATCCATGGTGTCTCGCAAATAAACCTTGCCGCGTGCAAAAAGTATCTGCCTAGATTAGTCTATCTGAGCACTCCCCTGCACTCGTTAACGAGAACACTGAACAACACACAAAATCGTTCCGATAGCACTATCAACAACTCGAGGCTCTTTCTCACTACTTTGGACACACTGTGCACCAAAAGGTCCTGTTTTGCGGACGCCAGATTAATTGTCACACACGTCCCGTTAATTAGGGAGGCAATCGCCGGGCTAATTCCAAGAGCCGATGTATCGGCCCCCCGAACCGCACCACGAAAGCGTGGACAATTTAGAAGTGGTCCTTTTTGGCGCGCCAGCGGCCGCCGGCTGTGGCCCAAAGAACAAGTCAGAGCCGAGAGTTGATAAACAAACAAATTATATTCTCAATAATGGCAGATCTAAAACAATACACAAAAATGCACACTCCACCATAGTTGCATACAATATGTCACCAATCAAACCAATCAATCAACGTACTACACAATACAATCAGCCACACGTGAAACAACGGACACAGACAACAATACGCACTACAATGCAGTCGCATTGCATTGAACAACCAAGACACTTAAAGACTAAAGAGATATAAAACCTATTCAGTCCGAAGTCCTTGGAACAAAAGTCGGAATGATACTCTTCCGAGAATCACTCACTCCAAGTCCAGCGTTGTTGTCGTTCCGCAGCTCTCGAAGTTTCTCTTCCAGGAAACCTCCCGTCTTCAATTGGCCACTCTTCAAACTTCAACTTCTTCGCCGGAACACGTCGGCTTCACACTCGCAGCGGTTGCCACGGGTCTTCGCTCGATAGCGGTAAACACACGCTCTTGCCTGTAGCCCGAGCCTTCACCCTCAGGTGGAAATCCTCTTCATCTCCGACTTCGTCCCTACGGACCAAAACCTTCGCCGACTACACGGCGGAATCCCTACGCGCTCTGGCGTTAACTTACGTCTCCTCCTGCTTTCTCGTCTCGGCTGCTCGATTAAATACCTTCCGCGCCGCCTTCCAGAAAGTTCTCCTCATTTCGTCGGCGCGATGCGCAACGAAGGCTGGGGAGAGGTGCGAGACGGTTCGACTGCCCTCCGCGTCGGATGACTCATCGCGGCGTGGCCCCGCCTCCTTCGTTCTAGAAAAATCGCGGGCTTGCTCGGCCGCCGTTGTGGGGTGAGGAGGTTCGTCGATGAAGCCACGCTTTCTGCGGGGAGAGCGCGCACCCGGGGAGCCTTGGCCGTTTGTTTTCTTTTTCTTTCCCTTTTTTTTTCTTTTGACTTCGTGGCGTTTCTTCCGCGCGTTACGGCAAGAATTTGCGGCGCGCCTATTTTTAGCGCTCGTTCTGTGACAGCCGCTTCCCGTCAATCGTTGCCAGGTTGTTTTCGAACCCTAGGCGGTCACAGACGTCGTAGCTAAAGAAAAGGTGCCACTGGAAAAAGTTCCGCCAAAAGCGGACGGTTGCCCGGAGAACGCGCTTCCGCAGTCATCACGTTGACACTGTTGTTGCTGCAAAGCCGTTTGTTGGGCACGCCGTTGTTGCAAGGTTTGATATCGTGAGCCAATTCGGTGGCATGGTTTGCAGCATCTGCCCGTCACCGGTACATGTATTCCCATTAGCGATTTAGCACGGCCAGGGGGGTGAAACTTCGCGGTTTTTCTGTCCCGTGACTGCAGCGATCCTAACGTTTGGGGGCTGTACTACCTAAATGAACGTTCTTGTTCTATTTTATAGTTATTACTAGGTTACTCATTAACTCCGAAGTTTTTACTACACAAGTGAACATAAAGGTTGCAGTTCAAGATTGCGAAAATAAGAGCGCCACCCGAAGTGGAGAACGGGAACTGCGCAGTCGTCCTATCTCTCACGGTGAAAAAGGGGCGTTTCTTTTCGCGCGCCCATGTATGCTACAGCCTGCGGTGTCCCAAAGGCTGCTTTTACCGCTGTAAAGTTTGTTTTAGCGAAACCCATGCAAGATTCAGCCAAACAAACGCATCCATGGATTCTCGTCGTCATCACAAATCGTGCTGCGCTGAGTGGTGTCGGAATTCTTCATGACACACCGGCATAAAATTCTTTCGGATCCCGGCGGACGAAAGGTACGATCTGCATGCTGCTCGTTTTGTCTTTCTACGCTTGCACGGCATGTCAGGATGTGGTTGCTGCAGTAGCTGTGTAATTTAATTGAGCTACACGTACATGATTCATTCATTACATTCTGATTGTCTGCTTTTCGGCTTCAATTATACATGACATGCACGGCAGAGCATCTGGAAATTATTCCAGCGAATACATTTGCTACGCACGATTGTTTATACTTGCGTTTTCAATTTAATGCGTTTCAATCGTGCATTGCATTTCGATGTTGCGCTTTGGCTCAAGGCAATGCAAGGCATGTCACAAATGTATTTGTAGCAGCATATACAGTAACAAATAGAACAGTGTAAGCTTATTCGCACTCTTTTTATTACCTTTTGATTGCCTGCGTTCAGTCTGTTCTCATTGCATGCGTTATTATTATTCTTGAATATTATCAGCCTATTTATGTCCATACCTGGAGGAAGGCGATTCCCATAATCTTTTGGCTATAAGGGAGGGTTCATATACGTTTATAGCATGTGTTGTTAGTACTATGTTAATTAAGTACTGAGTACATAAATTATTACACTTGCGAGTTTAGACGGATGTTATTAGATTATTGCGTTTCAACTGTGTGTTTTTATTTTGGCCTCACGTAAATCCACGGCATATTGCAGAGCAATTTAGCAATAAATTTATAAAGTAATAATTTATAACGTATACTTCAATTTCATGTTTTCAGTTTCAGCCTTAAGTACAATTACGATATATTTACAAGAATGCAATTGCAGCTAAAATAATTGGACAATGTAAACTTACGTGTTCTACTAATTTATTACCGGTTTTAATAAGGTTTTTATGAAATATTTGCAGCAGGGTGCGAGAAATACCCGAGGAATACGCAGTGCGCGAGGGTATATATGTACGAATAGTTGTTTAGAGATTTTGGTGTGGGATGATTGCTATTGTCTGCAAAAATATATTTTGAATTAGGAGGAAAGCTAGGGTCGTTGCCACCAAACATTACTATGGAGCAAGTAGAAGCATGTATCCGCGTCTCTTAATAATAAAGACAGATTTTATTTTAAAGTTTGCTTTCAGGATTGCTATCACAAGTCGTCTTGGTTACGAAAATTCAATTAAGAAAGGAAGAAGAGAAATGTATCAAATAACGCTTACTTCGAATAAAGATGCCAGTTTTCACTGAAAGCTACCCATCTACGCCTGAAAACAGAAATAAATTCATTCTAACCCAAATACTGCACACGCACACATTGATTTTCCAGATCTCGCGCTTGGCTTCAGTATGCGAGACGGCAGGTCCTGGCTCATTTACCACCTCGTCAGATCTACAGCAGCTACCGCCTGTGCTCTGCCCATTTCACCAGCAGAGACTACGCAGACCCTGGACAGACAAGGCTGCTAAGATGTGCTGTGCCAACAGTTTCCATCTTTCGCGATGGGCAGACACACGTCGAAAGTCCAGGTGGGAATACTGTAAAGTGATCATACAACATCACAAACTTTCATGCCTCTACATCTATTTACAGAAATGTCTTAATACTCAATATGTGTACCTGTCCGAGTTATCATGACTCAGTATTTTTAAGATTCTCGCGCAGATTACACCAACAATACCAATGCATGGTGTACACAGCATCCATGGATTCGCCGGCATGATTTTGCTGGTAGATATAACTAGCTAAGTAAAAAATTTGCCGGCTTCACAATCGTTAAATTTAGAGCAAACGTCTCACTCAGAACGCTCTACATGTAACCTCCTCGATTCTGATTCAGTTGTCTCTGCTATTTTACCCGTGGTGTAGCGTTCTACAGGAAAAGGCGAAAATGACCTCATAACTTGAGAGAGTACTCCATGTGGCGCGTTATCAGCTATTTCGCACATGGCGAGTGAGTAGCGGCCAAATTGGTGTCGCTGTTAAAACAATTGCGCGATAGCTCTGACAGGGGGAGCAACAGAACTGACCTTTTAGAAATATATATATATTCTACGACACCCTAGTTCAAAGTCGCTTTTAAAATTAAGAATCCAAAAGGTACTTTATCTTTATTAGCTTTATTATTACAAAATTACTTTTATTTTCAATGGGCCCAATAAGTGTAATTGGCGAGAATTCGGTTACGCGCTAGGTCATCACGGGCACCACGATGTTAACCTTTTCTAGGCACATCGCATTAAGATTGTTAAAATATTGGTTTAGGATAGTTGGGACACCCATATATTTAGTGAGTGACACGTAGCGTTCTCTTTTCGTGTGTTTACACTTTTTTATTACTCGTACTGAGACAAATACGCGAGGAGACCAATTAATAGGGAGAAAACGCCCTGAGTGATTGTAATTGCAAATATTTATTGTGACGCCTAATACCCGATGTATGTATGTCACGCTGAAATTTGTGCTCCGCCAATTTCTCTTCACAGGCTCTCCTCGGCCTGCGAATACCACTGCAATGCCCGCTCACAGCGCCGATGAAGAAGTTCAACAGATTGAGCCCTCATGTACGCAAATTGTATTGCTCTCTAAGCTCTTTAAAACTATTCCAGATAAATTAATGCCCTGCAGCTATCGTTTTAATGTCACGTACCACTTAACAGATCCTAAAGTGCACTAGGGTGTCAGCTGGGCGAGCTAGTTCATTGCTAGGGGACGAGAACCAGAGCGATGTATACCGAATGGCAGGACGAGACGAGTGCTTGTCCGATCCCTTTCTTGCTTGTTTGTTGCCTCCTAAGAGGGATTAGCGCCCCGCCGCGGTGGTCTAGTAGTTATGGCGCTCGACTGCTGACCCGCAGGTCGCGGGATCGAATCCCGGCCGCAGCGGCTGAATTTTCGATAAAGGTGAAAATGTTTGAGGCCCGTGTGCTTAGATTTAGGTGCACGTTAAAGAACCCCAGGTGATCGAAATTTCCGGAGCCCTCCACTACGGCGTCCCTCATAATCATATCGTGGTTTTGGAACATTAAACCCTAGATATTATTATGAATATTATTATTATTATTATTATTATTATAAGAGGGATTAGTGTTTTTAAAGGAGACTATGAATTCGTTGTTTTTTCCTAAACATACCATTTTAAACGTATAACGAATAATGTTTGTTAACAAGGAGTATGCTAATGATTAGGAAAAATTAGTTGACGCTTCATGTTGCCCACGATGCTTACACATGCCATTAGTAGGCTCAATGCCCAGCAGTGTGCTTATCAGAGGCCTGTTCTCAATGCCCCAAGTTTGAATAAGTGAAAGATTGAGAACTAAATATGACCAACTGATTACTCATGGAAGTAATCACTTCAATTCTAAAAGCCGCTAGAACTTTTACTAGGTTTAAAGATAATGGTCAGCTTTCACAAAAACGCAGTATAAATGAGCTTTTTTTCTAAATCTTTCAGGTTCCAATCCAGTGGGTCGACAACACAAGCCTTCTAGGTGCTCGCCCCGGACAGCCAGAAAAATGAAGAACCTGGAGAAGATAAATTCAAGGCTTCGGAAGGCACTGTCGAGAATTGGCAAGAGAAAGGTTAAAAAGCTTTCCCAGTCCGAGGCGTTGAATGCTATCAGGCCCTACGTCCGCAAGCATTCTTTAGATTGCTTGAGACTCAAGTTAAAATTAATGGCGTGAAACGTAGAGGACGGAGGTGGTCGCCCAAGCACCGCCAGTTCGCTTTAAACTTATACTTTCATGGTCTGAAAGCGTACAGACATCTGTCAAGACTGCTTGACATGCCAACTGTGAGGTCGCTAAAGCAGTGGTTATCAAATATTCCGATGACTCCCGGAGTTATTCCAACCGCTATTGAAGCCCTCGAAGAAGCTACCCGAAATTGGCATTTAATAGATCGTGCGTGCACATTAATATTTGACGAAATGTCCTTGAAGGAACATCTGCAGTATGATGCAAAGCATGACATTGTGATGGGATTATCCGATGACGGTAGGCAAAGAACACCAGCCGTGGCAAATTCAGCGCTCCTGATACTTGTGGCAGGCATTTCAAAAACGTGGATTCAGCCTGTTGCTTACACAGTATCAAGGACCAAAACGCCCGCAAATACTCTTCATCATCTGATCATAACATTAATCAAGCAGCTGCAGGGAGCCCGGTTGTTTGTGAAGGCGCTGATCTGCGACCAGGGGGGAAGCAACATCACTTTGGCAAGTAAGCTAGGTGTGACGCCTGAAGAGCCGTTTTTTGTGCTTGAAGGCCGCAAGATTTATTTCCTATATGACACACCACACTTACTTAAATGCACGAGGAATAATCTCCGCGCACCTCACAAGCTCCATATCGGGCAAGAAATTGTGAATTGGTCTTTTATTACGTAACTATACGAAAGCTCGCATCCTCTCAAACTCAAATTGGCGAAGAAACTAACCGACAACCACATTAACCGGAAGCCT
This sequence comes from Rhipicephalus microplus, assembly GCF_043290135.1. Classification (NCBI taxonomy): domain Eukaryota; kingdom Metazoa; phylum Arthropoda; class Arachnida; order Ixodida; family Ixodidae; genus Rhipicephalus; species Rhipicephalus microplus. Next base: position 120,913,904 of record NC_134704.1, read on the forward strand.
TTCAATAACATTAAAGTTAAATATGCCAGCCAGGTGATGAGCGAATTGGTCTCAGTGGCCATTGATGTATTCATTGCTCTTGGCGTGTTGCCGGCATCCGCCAAACCAACAGCTGATTTTCTCGAAAAGATAGATAAGTTATTCGACTGTCTGAATAGCCCTTCTCTAAAAAAAGCCAGTGACAAGTTACGTTATGCAATTTGGGAAGGGTCCGAACACCTAGCCTTTTTGCGGGAGTGCCTGTCGTGGGTTGAAAGGTGGGATTTTGACGGGCCTCGGCAACCACACACAGTTGAGGCATGGAAGGCCACCTTAAAGGCTATCCTTCTCCTCTGGGACGACCTCTTCCAAGATTTTGATTTTCGTGTTCTCTTGACTCGCTGGCTACAGCAGGACCCCCTGGAGAACCTTTTCGGGCTTCTTAGGTTAAAGCATGGCTGCAATGACAACCCAAATGTGCTTCAGTTCACATCAGGTCTGAAACAAATTTCTGTTGGCAAACTGTTGCCCTTTTTTTCAGAAGGAAACTGCGAACAGGATCGCAGCACTGTGTTGGCACACATGTCAGAGCCACCTCATTCGCTTCCTACTACTTTTGATGCAGCGCCAACAGTCGATATGCTTCCTGATGAGGAACAGCCCGTTAGCCATGATATAGTAGAGGATAACGTTCTCTACTATGTTGGGGGATATCTCGTACGGCAATTTTTGTTGCACAGGCCTCCACACTGTGTGTGCAACACCCTTTCGAAGAATGCCGACCGCCAGCTTTGTGCATCACACCAGTATTTTGCTATGTTTAAGGCAAGCAACATCTCCTCAGATTTATTTGCAATGCAACAATGCCTTCTGACGATTGCTTTCAGAATATTAGGGCCATGGAAGCTTGCTTTTTGGAATATATCAGTGTTGTGGCGCACCTGCCTTATGTGAGTGGAGTTTTGGCAGGCATTTTGCAGACTTGTATGGGAAGGCGAAAATTCTGCTCTGAAGAATGCAAGAAAGCCTTTGTGCACCTCTTTGCAAGGATTTGCCTGTTGTGGCATATTCGCTTCGTGAACATCTTCTTGGCTAAACAACGCACCAGAAAATCTGCTGCAGCACGAAAAATGCGGAAGTTTTTGTAACTTTAAGGATTCTGTTTGAATATTTGAGGTCTTGAAAACTGAGCGCTCAGAAAACACGGACGACAAAAAGCCACACATGTGCGCAAAAGTAGGCGCTACTTCCATATTTTTGAGTCACCGCTACTTCTATAGCTGAGGTCACCATTTTCTGCCTCTGAAGCGGACATGTGTGTGTACTGTTTATCTGCTTGTATTTTGTTTTTGTTTTTTTCATTAAGCAATATAGGTATGTTCCGCTGAAGAAAGCATAAACCCTTCGTGTTATTTTATGAGAACACTATAGTGGCTTCAGTATTTTGTAAATTTTTGCTTAAGCTTTTATAAAGAAACCTGATGCTGAATAGAAAATGTAGCAATGTCTAACTCCGGTACCTTATGGTTTTTGTATCATTTCCTCTTGCATCCTAAGTGTGCGGTGTGCCGTATTATCTTGTCCCACTCATGGGATGATTTTATATCGGGATATGTGCTGTGAACTTGTGTATAGTTATTACTGTTTTTCTTGTGTCTTTGTATATACGTATGTGTGGCAATGTGCTCTGGATTGATACTAGGTTATTAGCATGCTGGCATGTGCGGTCCACTTTTGTATGCGACCAAAAACGTAAAACATTCAAGTTGTATTTGTACTGCATAAACCGTACGTTTAGGCAATAAAACATTCAAACAAACTCTGCTCTTTATTCTTGTCCAATTTATGTGTACACGTAAACAAAAACAACGTCGTACTTAGAATAAGTAGTGCACAAATAGGTGGATGGGCAGACCATCAATCAGAACGCAATGATGGCCATTTTCATCTAGTGGCGGGTTGCGCAACAGGAAGAAGGTCGCGTGCTCGCCATCTAAATACCTTCCACTCGCTCAATTTGGCTTGCTGGTGCATCCCAATTGAATTTGACGCTATATCCCCTCCTCCCTCGCCACTCGGATCCTCAGTCCTCATCAAGATGGCGTCCCTTAGTGCATGTCTGCAATGCGCCGCCATGTTTTCGTACCGCCCCCAAACACCAGGCGTTCGTCCGGCGCTGCGAGCGAATATCGCGTTCCATGGTTGGTATAGGAAGTTTCACTCCCCTGGCACGGCTTGGAAGGCTGCCGGTCCGTTGGCTGCCGGACCGTTCGCGGACGGGCGGACGGATGGACGGACGGACAGACAGACAGACAAACAGACAGACAGACAGACAGACAGACAGACAGATAGATAGATAGATAGATAGATATATATATAGATAGATAGATAGATAGATAGATAGATAGATAGATAGATAGATAGATAGATAGATAGATAGATAGATAGATAGATAGATAGATAGATAGATAGATAATCAAAATTCGTGGGGTACGCAAAGAAATGCTTCGCATTCGAAACAAGCAAGACCGCCCAGTTCAGTGCTCTTCAAGCTTGATACCATTAATGCGAAGCTCCCTAGGTTTAGTCTCTTGTTTGTACTGCATATACTTCACGATTAAGAAAGTTGTGTAGTGCCTTGAATAGATTATAATAACTAGCATTGCTCAGTCATCGTTTCTCTTGTCAATTTGTGCCTCTTTGGTTCAATTACAATTCTTCTTTACAAAGCATTGTTATCCCTTCAAATATAGCTAAAAAGAAACATGCTTCGTCATAAACGATTCGGAAACCCTCTCAGCTCTGAGTAATGACACATAGGAAGAGAGAGACGTACCAATCTGAATACTTGAAACTTTGTAGCATTCAAAAAGCACGAAAAAATAAATTGAGGAGGCAGATATATTGTGCATTAAGTTTTGTTGTAAAGCCTTGTATATTCTCTTTGCTAGAGTTGCATAATTTTTATTTGTCTGTGTAACCATAACCTAAGTGCAACATGACTAATTATACCAACAACGCAACCAAGTTGTAGTTGAGGCGCAACTACGAAAGCAAGAGACAAAGAGAGGAAAAAGCGCTTGCTTACGCAGTAACGCTGTAGTTACTATTCTTTGCGCTGTTTGTATATTAAGTAATGTCCTACATATTTGCCCAATTGCACCCTTCATAACCGCAACATGTTAGTGTTATTGGTGCTTGACAATGAACAAGTGACAAATGAATTGCAGAAAAATAAACAAAGCAGTGGAAATGCGTGGTAACTTCATTAAGATATCATCTCAAAGACAGCGCCACGCCTGCAGTGTGAAAGCCCTTTTTCGAGTGCCAATAAACCTCAGGGAATGAAAACAGGCCCCTGACACCTCCGGTTTGACGACAGGTTGTGAAGTGAGGGGATTCTGCGTCACTTTTACTTATCCAAACGTAATATATAGTTTGCTTTTGCTTCTAAGACACGTCAGGGTTTAGCGGAAGGGCGACATCTGTTGAAGGCACTCTCCGAGGAGTATTGATTGAATCTTTGTGCTTGGGCCACTCCCATCACACCAACAATTTCTTCACATCTCTTGAAAGTTGTTTACCTCATTCGTATTGTATCTTTTTATTGATATCATGCGTTTTGTTTTTGAGCTTTTGTGCGCTGCCATGCCTTTCAACAACATGTTTGGTCTTGACAGGCGTGGGAAACAAGTTGAAGGATACATATAGAAAAATATGACCAAAATTATCCTTGTTTTCCATGTTCAGAAATTTGGCACTCAGGCTGTCGTTCTCTTACTTATTTTCGGAACTCCTTGTAAATTACAAGGTAGAAGGCCGCGATAAACATACTTTTGCTGCTTCTTTTAGATATCAAATTGCGCTGCACTATTGGACTGTTCCACAAACGCAGCCAGGCGTACAAAAGTAATCTCGTTTTCTTGTGCGTAAAATTTAAATGTGCTTTAAATGTGATTTATATGTGCGTCAAATAAAATGCGATTTATAATTTATTCGATGTATGGCCGAAGTACATAATCTGACTCGGTGACAAGGTGGATGCGTCCCTCGTGTTCAATCGGAGAAGAGTCAGTGGCATTTAGATGCAGGAGGCGCTGATGACATGATATGAAAGCAGACGCAGAAGACAAGAAATCCCACCCAAGAATGAGAGCGTGGGTGCACTCACGAAATACCGGGAAAACAATGTGATGACGAATGCCTTCTATGCAGACACGAACAATACACTGTGCAAGTGGACGAATGAGAGCGTTGGTCGCCGCACGTAAAGGTGGACCGTCGTAAGGTGTGGTGACTTTTCGAAGGCGGGAAAAAGTCAGCACGAATAACCGAAACGGCAGCGCCAGTGTCTACAAGAGCCTCAACACGCACACCTTCTACAAACACTACTATCAAACTCGATGGCCACTCTGGAGGAATTGTTAGCTGTCCAAAGAATGCAGTTTCCCCTCCTAAAACTGCATTGAGGAGTTTTCCGCGTGGGCGTTCGTGGAACGGGAGGCGGGCGGTAGAGGCGACACTGAACGGCGACCTGGTGAAGGCGACCTGCGGCGAGACGTACGGGAATTCCCAGGCGTGTCCGTATGGTAAGTAGGTGAAGTTGAACGGTAATAGGACGATCGGGAGGGTGGTCGCAGGTAGTTCATGGTCGGACAGAAGCTTCGATGTTCTTCGGGAGCGTAGCCACGTTGCTCGTCTTGTTGGCGCTTTCGACAAAACCGAGCGATATGTCCTCAATAGCCGCAGTAGTAACAGATTGGTCGAGGTGGGCGCTGAGGTGCGTAGTAAGGTGGTGCACGCACTGGAGGTGATAACGAAGCCACAGGCGTATGATCTGCTGTTGCAGGCACAGAAACGGTGGGTGTGGCAGAGAGCGCGGCAACTTCGGCGTACGTGCGCGTCTGGCGCAAGCAGGGACTGTTGGAAAACGTCGCACGCAATGCGGAGGCGATCTCTTGTTTAATCAGGCCTCGTAAGCTATCTTTTTCAGAAGGGAAAGTAACTTCCGCAGCACAGGAAGAGCAGCGCCCGTGCAGTTCTTCCCGAACGATGTCGCGAATAAGCGCACGCAAGTCGAGGGGTGCAGGCAAACGAACGTCGGTGGCATCGTAACAAAGGCGAAGAGACTGAAGCTCGTCAAGTCGCTGAAAGATGGTTATCACGTCCTGGGTGGTGGCAGAATTTTGCGTGGCGAGGGCGTTAAAGGCGACGGTGTTAATGCCTTTGATAATGTGGCATATTTGGTCGTTCTGAGACGTGCCGGTGTTAACGCGCTTGCACAGTGCAAGGACATTCTCAATATAAAAGGTGTAAGATTCACCCGGCAGCTGCGTGCGTTCAGCGAGCTTCTTATTTGCTGCCTCAGTCCGAACTGCAGGGGCACCAAATACCTGAAGAATTTGCTGCTAGTAAGTGTCCCAGTCGGGAAGATCCGGGTGGTGGTTCCAGAACAAAGCTTTCGCAACATCGGACAAGTAAAATGGGACGTTGCGCAACTTCTGTGGTTGTCCCACCTGTTCAAATCGCTGACGAGGTCGTAGTTCTTGATCCAGCCTTCGACATCATCACCTCGAAGACCGGAAAACACAGGTGGATCACGCAGGCGAATGTTGTTGGGTGGAGCGGGTGGCGGTGGCTGCAGTAGGACGGCAACGTTGGTTGGGTCAGGGTTTTCTTGGGCCGCCATGGCAGGGGGTTGTATGCGACGACCCGACCGGAGCTCCCACGAAAACGTGCGAGAGGACTTGAGGGAACGAAAAGCACAGTCCATCACTTGTGAGGAACCGGTTTATTCAGCCAGGCTCGAGCTTAATCACGCTGGTGATAATATTTTCAGATGGCGAAGATGTACAGGTGATGATGATATCAAAGAGAATAAAGAGTCATTCGCTTGTCGCGCTCACAATATGTTGAATTCTTTTATAATCTAGTATTTTTAAAAGAGGTGGGGTCTGGTGCGTCATCACTATACATTTACATGTCTGTCATTATTGAAGTTAAAAGTGTACAAAATGTTGTCCAAGTACGAACTGTCTTTTATTTCTAAGTGTCTTCTTGTTGTGCCACTACAAAATTTCTCCTGTATTTTCTATCTCAGACATTTCGACATATATCTCTTTTTAGTGCATATACTAAGGCTTCTGTTAAGCTTATATAACCAAATAAAAAGAAGTTTTTGATCGTGTTTTCAAGGTCTTTTTGATTCAGTGGCTCTATTGTTTTTTTTTACTGGTTAGTGTAAACACCACAAGTGTTAACATTGGGTCAACCAAACGCGTCTCCGCTCTACTGCCGTGTGAAAGTTTCTTCGGCCTGTTTCTTTAACACCAAGTCTACTCTTTCAGAACCGCAAACCATAAAACTTCACACCGGCTCTTCAATGGCACTGGAAGGTAGGAGAATAATTCACTCCGTTGGCCCACCTGTGTTAACACTACCACGAATTTTCTAGTATTTTATCTCTGCTGAATAAAACTGATACACTCTAAAAAAATCAGGAGACCACTACAACATTTAAGTTAAAGAGCTTGTTTGAAAACACGTCACCTTTACTTCTCCGAGATATCGAAATACCCAAACGCAGAACAATGACATAAGCTTGGGTGTCTGGCAAGTGGTTTCAAAATTGCGCAAGTGAATGGCGAACAAGAAACGTGGAAATATTATTAAAGGGAGAAGGCGGAATCAGTTGGTTTCAAATAACCGGAAAATTTAGCCAAAAGAAACGTTAACAAAAAGGGCACTACACCTGCACAATGCGAAATGTCGAAGAGGTTTTATTGAAAGAAAATACACAAACTAGTGCAAAAAGTCACGGGGTTAAAATGTCAAAATCATCAAAGTAGGTTTTCTTCAGTGCTAAGAAAAACAATTTTAGTAGCATGCAACATGCCGAATGGATTCAATATGTATGTCTCACCAGGGCTGTTAATAACGACAAAAATCGGCAGATCTCACGTACCTGGGAATCAACATTTTGCGAAGCATGCGAGGGAAGGTGACTATGTTGCATTTTTTTTATTGAGGGACACGTCCTGAAATCACGCTAAATATATGTACAAATGCTGCATGAACAGACACATGTTGAAGAATTGCAGATGTGCATGTAACCACTTGTTTACATTTGCGTATTAGCATCATCAGAATCGCACATAAAGCGCTGATGCTCCGAAAATGCTGGCCACGGGCAATGCTACATAAATGTACTTGTAGCTAACCGCAATTGATGTTAACTCGACGTGAAGGCTTTACCAAAGGTGTACATATGTAATGTTTATAAAATTGGGTAGGCAGCACGGCAAACACTATTGACGTTTCACGAAGATTAGCGTCTATTTGAAAAATAGTTCTGAGACCTGGTGAAGATCTGTGACAGAATGCTCAACTGCCTCGCAGAATGGTTGGGTTCGATTCCTGCGCTGAACCTGAAATATATTATGTGCATTAGTCGGGGGGTCAACGCTGTTTATGTCAGGTTTCCCTTAACACTGACATTTATTCTATGCTTTCGTTGGGTCGACGCTACCAATGTCGGGTATTGCTTAACGCTCACACGTTAAAATTGCCAGTATTTGTTCTCGTCGTTCCTGGGTAGATAATAAAAACTGTCAATCACCTGTGGCACATACCCGCCAATTTGTATGTGCCACTGTCTGGTGAGAAGTGTTTGGCCACGTACGCGACGGGATTCTAACATTATTCATGTCTCAACCAGCGCGTCATATTTCGTCAAACCATCTTAACTTCGCATGGTCTTGGTTCACGCCAACTCAAGGGGGTGACCAAAAGAGCACCCAAACGCAGGCAGCTAGATAGATAGATACGCTCAAAGTAGCGGATATTCGCTAAGAAATGCTCCGAATTAAAAAAAATTACGAAAAGACATCTTTGATGCTTCATGCAACCTTCTGTTTTTTTTTCAAGCTTGAGCGTGTGACAGCGCAAGCGTCTGACAGTAAAGATATGCAACTGTACTCCCTGCAATCCAGTGGAATGTTTCTAACAAGGCGTTTTAATTCATAACACCTGATTATCTAATAGCCCGTTATTTAACCAATTGAGAGTCTGTCTTGTGGTAAACTCCGACGCAGCCGTTTCCACTGTATAAACAATACACCCGCTCCCCTGCCATATGGAACGAACGTTTTTCGTCGTCCCCCACCCATTATCTCGCCAGCTTTACCCCCGCAAGTGCTCATCCACAGCCACAAAAACCTGTCTAAGCTTGTCTGCAGGCGACAGCGGTAGCGAATCAAGTTTTAGTGGATACATTATAGTCTCAGATTTTACTGTTCACTTTTTCTCGCAATATGCAGTCGGCTTGAAACTAGTCTTGGTTTTTCGCTGTGGCTGAATCATTTAAGTGAGTGCGCAAGGCTATGGCACCAGTGCACTTACATTTAGGCGCACGTTCACAAAAACAATTACTTACGAAATTTCCGATAGAGCGTACATCATAATGATGTCACGTTATTGCACTTACAACATCATAAACTAATAATAATAATATTATTTAACGCGCCAGTCAAGAATAAATCTTGGTGAGTACAAGAAGAATATTACCCTACAGTATACTTTGTGTCTGCGCTTCACGTATATTTCGTCGACGTCAGGGAAGTGGGGTTCCCTTTCATATCGTCATATCGCACCGAATCGACGAAGCTTACAAGTTATGGCCATGACCTTACGACACGTGCTTGAACAACCTGTCAAGAATGAAACTTCCCTAAAGATGCCTAACTGTGGCCTATTACTATATATTTTTTACCTTACTCCAATCAGGTCTTGGGAGCATGCCATTCTCAACCACTGTATATTCATAGTGGATGCTATATCGCAATTCGTGCAAAGAGCGTGCCCGTTATCTGCTCAATTATTGAGTTTTTTCAATTGTGCCTTAATATTTTCTATAAGGGTAATACTTCGACTACTAACAAATAAATGAGACTGCTCGCCCGTACAGCATTGATACTCTCTATAGCATTCTACATTATATTAGGATTTTAAGAATATTTTATTCGTGCGTAGTAGTTATACTTGTACCTCGAAAAATAGCCATTATTGTTGATATCAATGTACGAAAAAATGTTAAATGAAGACCTTGCTGATGAGAAGTGTTTTCTATTGTATGCTTTGAAATTATATAGGTCCAGATGCTGGTGTAATGCTCCTAGACAGTTACGAAATTATGCAATGGAAAACTTGATTCACTCAGTAGTCCTCAGCGCGTATTCTGTATGCCTCCCTTTATGGTTCTTTGGTGTATGTTAATCATCATCATCAACCTGACTACAACCACAGCAGGGCAAAGGCTTCTCCCATGATCCGCCAACTGACCTGGTATTGTGCTTTCTGCTACAAGTTATAGCTGCAATTTTTAATCTCATCGGCCTACCTAAGGTTCTCTTTCCTCTTGCATTTGCTTTCTCCGGGAATCTAGTCAGTTGCACTCAATGACCGCCAGTATCCTGCCTACGCGCTACAAGCACAGCCCATGCCCGTTTCTTATTCTTGATTTCAACTACGATATCGTTTACCCATGTTCGTTCCCTGACCCACAATGCTCTATTCTTGTCTCTTGAGGTTACTTCTATCCTTTTCCTTTCAATCGCTCGCTGCGCAGTCCTCTATTTAGGCTGGACGCTCTTCGTAAGTCTTCACATTTCTGTTCCGTAAGTAAGCTCCGGCATGATGCTGCTGTTATATACTTTCCTACTGAGGATTAGTGGCAGATAACCAATCACGTTTAGAGAATGCTTGCCGATTGTTATCCCCTCCATACTTATTCTCCTGGTTATTTCACTCTCATGGTCGTGCTCCACGATTGCTACCTTTTCTAAGTAGACATATTCCTTTACAACTTCCATCTTTTCTCTGTCTTTTGCTAAATGCTGTTTTCTGCCAAGACTGTTGCACGCCACTTTAAATTTATGCATTTTAATTTTCCGACCTACTCTTCTGCTTCTCATGTCCCGTTCACAAATCATTAGCTGTAATTTTTCACGTGACTTACTCATCAAGGCAATTCTATCAGCTACTCAAAGGTTGCTAAGATATTCTCCATTAACTCTTATTCCCATCTCTACCCAATTTAGGATCCTGAAAACCTCCTGCACACAAGTGGTTAATAGCAGCGGAGAGAAACTTCTTTATTGAAATTCATTCACTTTCTTTTTGGGGAACTATGTCGGCTGTGAATTCGCTGTATAGTTCGTCCAGTATGTTTGTCTAGGGTTCATCGATGCCCTGAATATTTAATGCATCAGTGACGGTGTCTCGACAGGGTCCAACGCCTTCTCGTGATCTATGAAGGCTACGTATAAGGGTTGGCTGTATTGCGTACATTTCCATATTACGTGATTGATAATACGAATATCGTCTATTGTGGAGTAACCTGT
>NC_134704.1:120924482-120949024 GCF_043290135.1 Rhipicephalus microplus
GGCATTACATGACCTATCCCGGTCATCTATTGATATACAAATCCCATTAGAAGCTTTAGTAACGAACACAAAAAATTTGTTAGCATGTGCGTGCCTTTTCTTTCGTTGCCATTAAAAGGATTTCATGCCAGCCAGGCACTTATCTACCAACTTGTACAAAGCAAAGTACAAACACGGCTCAAGCGAAGAACAGTAGATATTTTTTTGACAAATACTAGCGCTGAATACAAACAATACTGATTTGTTCTACATTGAACTATTATATTACATATCGTAGGAACTGCATTTCAATTGTACTGCCGTTTTACCGCCCCGTATTTAGCTTTTTGTGCAGGGATTAAACTGACTGAAACCTGAACTAAAGCCCTTGGCCATTGGCATAAACAAGGTAGCACTTGGATTAAACTCACTGGCACGTGGCCAAACTGAGTTGGCGCTTGGAATAAATGTTTGGCACATGGATTAATTGGCTTGGCGCTCAGATTATTTCAATGACGTGCGCATTATTGAAGCTGGCACTTGGAATAAAGTGAGTGGGAAAACCTGTAGTCTGTTGCAGGTACTCGATGCAGCGTGGTTTTGTCTAAAGGTACACAATATAATGCAGCATGCAAAAAGCAAGCAGAAATAAATGAATTGCGTTGAAGGAGTGAGGAGAAAGTGGAGCTGTAGTGATTATATAGGAAGTGGGTGGATGATACTTTTGTACATAAGTTTTGTGGTGCTTGCCGCAAAACCATCAAGAAGCAATGTGTTCGTATATACGCTTTCGTAAAACCAAGAAAGGCGCATGATATCCCAGCACATTTGTGAATGGTGACAATGGTCAATATACATTCCTGTTGGAAGAACTGTTCATCGCAGTTCATAAACAGCGGCGTCTGAGCAAGTTTGTATCATGTGGATGGTCTGGAAATAAATGAATATTAATCATGCTTCTTCACCATTGTGTTTACAAAAAAGGAGCCAACTTTCTGTGCTTTTCTTGAAATATACCACAAAGGCCTTAGTGGCGTTAATGTTGTACAAGAGCAAAGATGGCCTAAAAAGGCTAAATAAGAACGTTTTTTTAAACGAAAATCTCAACCAGACAGTCCGTTTTGTTGATTATATGGCTGCCGATAGAACATGCTCTTTTAAAGCTGTAAACAGTTGATAGTTTGGTGAGGGCTACTTGCTTCGTTACTGAAATAATAAACCCTCATAAAGATGTTCTTAAGAAATCATAAATGTTTAAATTTTGAAAACAAGGAACCATTACAAAATTCAAAGGGGGACGTAAATAATGATGCCGGTGTTGAGTATTCCTTTAATCGTTGACACAGCCACGTGTGATCAATTTTCACAAAACGCACTACCGGTGACATGGACGAGATGGGCAGCTATACTGCAAAATATTGGTAGTCCTAATGAAAATGCACTTTATTGGGCTAAAGATCAGTGCTCAAACAGAAAAAAACTACACAATCTTGCAGGAGCTTTGAGCATTTCCACGCATATTTTATTCCCCTCTCTCTCTCTCCGTACACTATACAGCCAGCAAGGTTTCAAACCGTCTCATGTCGAACACAAAATTCCACGCAAGGATCAATAGCAATTTTTTTTGTGTATCCCGCATGAACTTCGTTGCGCCGGTCATTGTTGAAAATGAACACAAGCTAAATAGTCCACTTCATGCGCTGAGATGTAAAAGGCTCAGGCACCCCTTCAACTGCGTCCTAATCTCGCTTTACAGAACAACTCGGCGAAAGCGATGAGGCAGGCCAGACCAAGACCAGCAAGGAGAATGACGAACACGCCGCCGACTGTTCGCAGGCCCAGCTCGCTAGCTGCATCAGTCTTAGATTTGCCGGCTTCGGCAGTAGGACATCCTTTGAGCGGATCCCGTACTTTCCACCAGTGATCCTTGAATTTTTGCTGGGTGCCGCGCTCCTGCAGCCGTAGCAATGGTGACGACAGGTTGTTGCGGTACGGAGATCCTGCACAAATAAACCATTATATGACATGGTCTGTTAAAAATAAAGTTTTATGCCGTAACCCACGAAAACTGCAGTGACGTATTTCCGTCCAGGAAATGGCGTAGAAAAATGAGCACATCAAATGAGAGTGGTTTTCGTCGTCGCATCGTGGGGCGCAATGTTCACGGAATGAAATTTAGTCTTTTTTTACTTTTCGCTGCAGAACATCTCTAAATAGCACTTTCTATTGAAAACCAATAAAACGTTTATGAATAGTCTCATGGTTACGGCACACTCTGCAGTTTACGTCCAAGAGAAAAAAAAATTGTCTTTTGCCTTGTCTTCACAGCAAGTGGAGATGTGTGTATCCTAAAAGTGAAAGTCTTCATTCGCGGAGACACGTATACATCGTTTTGTGGTCGCATACTCTGATGGCGTTACCACCCCTCTTTTATATCGTACCCTTTCATGTCGCAGTGATCTGGGTGGGCAGGATGATGTCACTATCTGCAAGCAGCAAAATTAAGCAATGCATAGTGACCGGGACCTCTGCTATTAGTTCCTGGAGGGCATTGTTCTTATGCTTCCGTTTCATTCGATGACTTTACAATGATAGAAGCGCAATTTTGTCAACCTCGTGGCCCACCACGAGTTGGCGACGTTAGCCCAAGCCTCTACTTGCCTCATACGATCTATCCATACGAATGATAGCTGTACAATGCACACCTGACTTACCTGGCTAAAACTTGATTAAGTGAAGCTTTGGGTTAGTTGGTTTAGCAGTACGAAGTACTAACAGCATAAATTCAACATGGTTACACAAGGAAAAACACTGACAAGTGCTGTACAGTCTCTTCTTGTCAGGGTCTCTTCTTGTGTCCCCATGTTGAATTCGCATTGTTCATAATTCACACTGGCAACAACCCCGCCAATATAACGCTTTGCTTTGTACTTAACGTTCACCCTGAGAAAGATCGCTGCCAGGCTAGAAGATACAATCAACGCGCGTTGCATTTCACTCGAAAATGCCACGGGATGGCAGCCCCAAGATGTGAGTCCACTCAGCAACGCTCTTCTGGCTTTCGCACCTCTTTCTCTGCTTGCGCTTTCAGCGGTAACTGCTACAGTTACCACATAGCCCTCTTCATTCTTTGATCATGCTGTTAGGTTGTCGGCACAGAGATGTGCAACCAAGCGCACACGTGCGTTGATCTACGTTGAACTGCGATATAAATACCAAAAAACAACAGACATTGAGCAAGCTAGCTCATATCAACGTACAGTAAGCATTTAACTACTTCGGGAACAACAGGTTTTGCTTTCGTGTTATGCTACTTGCTGCGACGTCGGAATTACCCGTTCATTTTTGCTTTACAGACATGAACCCAGCATCGTTTTGACACAAACTGTGTGCCGGCAACATGTAACATGGGGTAAATGGCAAAATATTGCATTACTCACTATATGTTAAGTACGACCAGACCTGCTTATAGACAAAAATACAACACGACCTTAAAAAATCGCCCTCAAAGACAAACACAGCTTTAAATTTTTCCATTACGCGCTCAATGGCAAATAAGACATTCTAGATAAAACAAAGGACAATGTCAAAAAACTATAGGCAGAGCATATTTACCTGCATATATAACTTTGATGAATGTTAGTACAATAATTTAATTGACTAAACACTCAATAAATGCGTCACCTGTAAGAGTTTTGGCCTCTTTGTGCACTAAACTTTATTAAAATTGCGTGAAAGAGACGTGAATTTGAAATTCTTTAATTATTGTCAGAAGAGGAAGTATCATGAAACATAGATCTTAGTAATTACGTATCATTTTGAATTGAACTAGTGCAAATTTTGGTTTCTTGTGCGCATTACGTTTTGACTGCCAGTTGTTTTGGTTTTCTGTTTGTACTTACTATTGTACTCCCTCCCTGTTATGACCCTCCAGTGAGGGCTGACAGTATTAATAAATAAATAAATAAAATAAAAACGTCCTGCGAATATAAGGTTGCAGTTTCATAGATGAAAAACTATCCACAAAAAGACACGCTGACATCACCTCAATTACATGGTTATTACATGGAGCTTCTAATGACATGATTGTTTATGAGTAATGTGTCACACAATTATGAACGATGTAGCGAGCCAATGCAAGAAATATGATAGGTGTAACATTTATAGACAAAAAAGGGGCAGAGTGGAGCGAGGAAATAAATGTTTCATTATTACCATCAGAATCAATAACACGACGAAATGAGCATGAGAGGGGCATGCAGCGCGAGTCAGGCGCTCAAAGAGGACGCAGAAAGTTAGTTAGGCAAAGGACATTACCGGTAGTCTACAGGAATAACGAGGCCTTAGCAAACACGGCGTCGATTAATTGGTCAAAACGACAGCCAGAAAGAGGCACCTGTCCTACTGGGGTGAGTGGAGTCAGCCTCATGATAGCAAAATGACAATTATTATGATCAATATGAAAATGAGACACGTTGTACAAGTTAATGCTCACCATGCGGCATTGCGATGCCATAACCCTTGTAATCTAGAAGACCCCCCGATCTGCTTGAGCTGGCACCGTCTTCGTACCACGTACTCAATGCTCGTAGAATCCATGAGGAAGGCGTAGCCACCACGTTCCACACGCCCAATGCCCATGGCGATTGAAGATACTAGGTCCTCTTTCATGGCGTGCCACATCATCTCGTACGTCTCGTGCTTCCACTCCTGTGAACCAGTTATTCCGATAATTTAAATGAAAATTACTTATTTCGGTGATGCATGAGCAGGGTACGATTGCTTTATGACTTTTTTTAAATAAACTTGGACAGTCTCAAAGCGCACCACAAGCGAAGTTTCACCCTAAAGGGCGAGCTTGGTTCGTTGTCCTTGTTTTTATCAATGCCGATATGTTCACCCTTCTCAATATTGTGACAAGTAGAGATTACACAACGAAGTGACACTCCCGACAAGAAATAGTAATAAACGAAAACACTAGAAGAGTGCGTTTTCATGGCGCTAGCTCTTAGTGACATCAGGTTTTTCGAAGGGCACAACGGAATAAGGTCCCCAGCCAAGTCGAAGTTGTTCATCCAGCTCGAATGTTGTGATATAGCAATAAATAAACAAATATATAGTGAGGCAATGGTGGAAGCTAAGGGATTGTACAGAATACATATTGTACTGGAGCATAGCGGCGCCAGAACTGTGCCACCGTGAAAGAAGACGTTGACGTCCGCGTGGCTCGTGCTTGCCGGGTTCCCTGCCTTTACCAGCTAAACGTGCTGGGTAACATCCTGGAGCTGCGCAGCCGTAAGCTACCATCTGATTCCGCTATGACCAAGCGTGTCGATCCCCCACAAACCGCTTCCACGTCCGCCGCCTGTCATGTGCCCTGGTGTACTTCGTCTGCGTGACCCACCAGTCTACAACGGCACTGAAGATCACGATATCGAGGACTGGCTGCCAGAGTACGAGCGTGCTAGCGCGATTAACAAGCGGGATGACCCAGCGAGGCTGACTCACGTCATCTTCCTATCTGACAGATTTGGCCAACCTATGGTTCACCAACCACCAAGCCGAAGTCCCCACCTGGTCGGTTTTAAAAGAGACCGTGACCTCGTTTTTCGGTCTTCCAGCTATGCGCAAGCTTCGTGCTGAACTTGGCCTGCGGGGACAATTTCAAACGAAACGGTGAGAGCTTCACGAGCTACATTGAGGTTGTGATAGGCCTCTGTAGGACGAGTGGATGCGAGGATAACGGAGGCTGATAGAATAAAGCATATAGAAAAAAGCATTGATGACGACGCTTTTCATATGCTTGTGGCCAAAGAACCCCAAACCGTCACGGCAATGATTAGGTTCTGTCAAAGTTTTAATGAGCTGTGCAAGCAGCGAATTTCTACTCGTCGCACTTATACGCAAAACAGCAGATATTTCTGCTTTCGAGTGCAAAAGAAGTCGCCCCAACTACACCGTATTGATGCCCGAAATTCAACAGTACATCCGCGAAGAAGTTGCTCGCCAGCTCTTTCTTGTGGCCACCATCAACGAGACCCCCACAGCGCTGGACCACTCACTTCGCCGTGCTATTGAGACGCAAGTTGCCGAGGCTGTCCTTTCGCCCACGTTCCCAATATCAGGTACTGCACCACTGACTTATGCAGAAGCCGTCCGCCGACCTCCTGCCCAACCACCGCTCCCTTCGTACAGTCCAGCAACCAACTACTACAGGTCACCTGTTTCAGTTTATCCGGTGAATCAACTCTTCTCGCCACCTTGAGCACCTGTTAACTCTTGGCGCACTCCGGATAACCTTCCCGTCTGCTACAACAGCGGTATTCCAGGGCATGTTGCACGCTACTGTCGTCGCCGTAGATTCTATTTTAATGAGGCTCCACATTCCGGCAAGGTTCATCGGCAACCAGAATCACATGTTACACCTGATGCACCTGACCCCCGCTCACGTCGACCAGACTTCAGCCCACGTCGATCTCCTTCACCCCGTCTTCGGTCTCCTTCTCCCATGCTTCGCCGTTCCAACCATGCCCAGGTGGAAAAATAACAGTCGCAGTTCCCGAGGCAAGAACTGTGCCACCGACAGAAGCTCCAAGGCCTCAACTTTCGCCCCCTAAAGAGATTGCCGTGTTGATGGACGTTTTCACCACAACTGCTCTTGTCAACACAGGTGCCGCTATTTGTGTACTGAGTGAAGGATTATGCCGCAAACTGAACAAAGTGACGACTCCACTGGTTTATATTTCCTTACGCACAGCGAGTTCGCAGCACGTCCAGCCTTCTGCCACATGCACTGCTCGTGTTCTGATTCAGGGGGTGCTGTAAATCGTTGGAATTTGTCGTCCTTTTGCATGCCTCTGATAAAATCACCCTGGGTGGAACTTTCTTTCCGCTAATCATGCGGTTGTCGACTGCGCCCATGCACAACTCGTTTTGTTTCCGTTCAGCACGACATTCATAGATCTCTCTTGCTCATCTAAAAAAGTGACCGTCGCCTCTGCCGTCGTCATATCTGCTTTTTCAGTCGCCACAGTGTCTATTTTACGCAACACCGTCCCTGATTCAACTGCCCTTTTTATACGGTCGCAAGAATGGGCTCGTCGCCGGAACCTTGTCGTCCTGTTTGCCGTCATAACACTTGCCGATGATTCCAGTGCCGTGCACGTGTGCAATCTGTTCCCTTGTCCCACTACCTTAATACATGGCGAATGTATTTGGCATATTGACGCTTATGATGCCATCTTTCCTTTCAATGCCCCTTGCGATACGACGTCGATGTCCGTGGATGCTGTCACGGCTGCCACCGCACCCTCACTATCTGACAAAGACGTTCTGTCACGAAGCGTGGGACCCCGGGCTTACGCAAGACCAGCGCAATCAAACTTATTCAACTACTAGATCGTTTCCGCGTCTCCTTTGACCACGGACAACCTCCCTTGGGGACGCACGTCAATGGTCGCTCACCATATCGACACTGGTCATCATAATCCACTTTGTCAGCGCCCCTACCGCGTCTCGCAGGCTGAGCGAGACGTCATCACTAAACAAGTCAACGAGATGCTCCAACGTGGTGTCATTCAACACTCACACAGTCCTTGGGCTTTGGCCCATGGTCCTCGTGCGAAAAAAAGATGGCTCCGTTAGGTTTTGCGTAGACTATCGGCAAACTAAAACGAAATCACACGCAAGGATGTTTATCCCGTGCCACGCATTGATGACGCCCTGGATTGCCTTCAAGGTGCAGAGTTTTTCTCTTCACTGGATCTGCGCTCTGGATATTAGCAAGTGACAATGGCTCAAAGGGGACCGTCCAAAAACGGCGTTTGTGACCCCTGATGGCTTATATGAATTTAATGTAATGCCTTCGGTCTTTGCAATGCGCCGACGACTTTTGAAAGGATGATGGACAGTGTCCTCCAGGGGACTTAAATGACACATCTGTCTTTGCTATTTAGATGACATAGTTGTCTTCTCTGCAAATTTTCAAGCTCATATTTCCTGTCTGGAACAAGTTCCCCAGTACCTTACCGCAGCCGGGTTGCAACTGAACTTCAAAAAAGGTCATTTTGGCGCCCGCAAACTCGCAATTCGCGGCCACGTCGTCTCTAAAGAAGGAATATCGCCGGACCCTGCCAAACTGCGTGCCGTTTGCTGAGTACCCCAAGCCTACTACCCTAAAGGAGCTCTGTAGCTTCGTAGGCTTGTGCTCGTATTTTTCGGCGTTTCATCCGCAATTTTGCTTCTATAATCGCCCCCCTAACTCAGCTTTTTCCAGTTGCGCGGACCTCTCGGGCTGGAATTCCCATTGCGATGTCGCATTCACGACGCTGCGCCGGCTACTCAAGTCTCCACCAGTTCTCCGCCACTTCGATTCCAATGCATCTACTGAAGTTCACACGGATGCTAGCGGTGTCGGCCTCGGTGCCATTCTCGCTCAACGCAAGGATGGCTGCGAAGAGTGCGTTGTCGCCTATGCCAGCCGTACCCTAACGAAGGCAGAGTCCAACTATTCCGTCACGGAAATGGAGTGCTTGGCTATATTTGGGCTATAGGAAAATTTCGCACTTACCTTTACGGACGCCTGTTTGATGTTGTCACCGAAAATCATGCCTTATGCTGGCTAACGTCCATGAAAGACCCTACTGGCCGTCTCACTCGTTGGGCTTTACGCCTTCAGGAATACGACATCCGTGTTGTTTATCGCTCAGGACTCACACATTTAGACGCCGATTCCCTATCTCGTTCTCCGCTGTCTCCTGATTTTGCCTGCTTACCAACTGCAATCTGCGACTCGTCATCGCTGAGCATCTCCGACACGTCAGCCGAGCTGCGCAAGGATCCCTGTATCAATTCTCTGCTCGACTTCCTCTCTCACAGTTCGGTATAATCGACTTCACGGTCGCTCTCTCGTCAAGCAAGACACTTTGCTGTCCGTGAAGGCTTTTTGTATCACCGCAATTACAAGACGGATGGCGTAGGTTGCTCCTTGTCATTCCCCGTCATTTACACTCGGACATCTGCGCTGCCTTTCACGATGACCCCCAGTGTGGCCACGCTGGAGTATTTAAGACCTACTCTCGCCTTCGTCTAAGATACTACTGGCACGGCATGTATCGGCACGTTCGCCAGTACGTTCGGTCATGTGCTACGTGTCAACGCTGCAAGACACCTTCTCACAGCACTAATGGCCCTTTGCAACCCTTAACCTGTCCA
Source organism: Rhipicephalus microplus (assembly GCF_043290135.1). Classification (NCBI taxonomy): domain Eukaryota; kingdom Metazoa; phylum Arthropoda; class Arachnida; order Ixodida; family Ixodidae; genus Rhipicephalus; species Rhipicephalus microplus. The sequence goes on from NC_134704.1 coordinate 120,933,675, forward strand.
GCGAGACCATTCGACCGCGTTGGAATTAATATTTATGGTCATCTACTCAACACTCCTAGAGGCAACTAGTGGATTATCGTCGCCGTTGATTATTTGACACGCTACGCTGAAACATCTGCACTGCCTGCTATCACTGCGAAACACGTTGCATCCTTTCTTCTTCACCATCTGATTTCGAGGCACGGTGCACCTCGTGAATTACTGAGTGACCGTGGACGCGTGTTTTTTCGAACGCCGTCAACGAGCTGCTCAAGAAATGCCACACTGTCAATCGGAAAACATCGGCATACCATCCTCAAACCAATGGCATAACAGAACGCTTCAATCGCACCCTTGGAGATATGCTTGCCATGGACGCGTCTGACGACCACACTAATTAGGACCAAGTCTCCCTTTTGTAACGTACGCGTACAACTCTGCACCACAAACAACCACCGGCTTCTCTCCTTTTTTCCTTCTGTACGGACGTCAAATATCATGCTCCATGAACACCATTCTCCAGTACAGACCTGACGCTTCAGAAGCGGCGCCCGTTTCTGAAGCAGCTGCTTATGCCGAAGAGTGTCGTCAACTCGCTAGCTCGTTTACCGCGCAAGACCAGCGGGGCCAGAAAACTCGCCACGATGCCTGTGCATCTAGTGCCCACTATAACCCAGGAATGTTGGTTTGGCTCTGGGTCCCGTCTACACCTCCCGGTCTTTCCCCAAATCTTTCGTCGAAATACGATGGCCCCCACCGTGTGCTGCGACAAACATCTCCCGTCAACTATGAAGTTGAGCCCATCGACCCACCTTCGAACCAACGCTGCCGTGGGCGTGAAATGGTTCTCGTATCACGCCTCAAACCGTGCTATGACCCCCTGTCGTGTCATTTCCTTAGATCGCCAGGTTGGCTCTTTTCTGCGCGAGGAGTAATTGTACCGGAGCAATAGTGGCACCAGATCTGTGCCACCGTGAAAGAAGACATTGACGTCCGTGTGGCTCGTGCTTGCCGGGTTCCTGCCTGTACCAGCTTGTTGCGGCTAACGCTTCTTCATTATAACAAGTGCTTTTACGTGAACTCGCTCGTTGCAATATGATATCCGAAATACGTTTGGATCAAGTAAGAGCCCGCCAGCTGCAAGGATACATACTAAAATTTGATTTATTCTATTATATGAAAGTGTAGACTTTTTCTTATGAACCACTGCAATCATAGCCTCACCTCAACGACACCTTTTGCTCTATGTGGCCCATGAGAATCGCATGTACAGTGCTACAAGACGCTGGCACAGTCAATATCGAAGGCAACGCAGAAAGAAGCGCAGCTCGTTGCCCGCTTATATGGGATCCATCAGGGGAGTCCCCACAAACCTGAGCGAGCTAGCCCACTCGAAGGCGGGAGGTCTCGCTTTCCGTGACCTCGGAGAACTCCTCTGCCGGCCCGCAGTTGTGGAGAACAGAGATCAACCGACCACTTATAATGAAATTACCTATCACTTTTATCTTGGCAGGAGAAACTTTCATCTTCCCATTAATAAGGTAAATCAACCGCAGGCTTTGACTCTCGGGCTACTGTACGTTGGTTGGTATGTCAGCTCGCCTTTATTGTCCAAAAATTTAATCCGACATTTATCCTAAGAGCTCTTGCAGGTACTGCAACGAATTCGCTAGCGTAGACCATATGCTCTGGCGTTGTGGGGCACGGGCCAATCGAATGAAGAAAAGTGGTTATCCGCTAGGAAGAGCCCCAATGTCGGGGACCACTGTGGGCTGTCCAGAGGGGCCCACGATGTGATGGTCGGGCTTGCCTGACTGTCCCCAACGTGGGAGAGCCCCACCTAAACTGCCGTACCCCTACTTCAAACGTTACCCTAACATTTGGCCCCAAAAGCCAAAACTATTATTTAGACCTTTCAGGTTTGCGTAAAGTTCACCATGCGAGGTGTTTTTATGCAGCGATGAATTTTAAAGCACCTGATACGTAATTAGGTCTCGTTGATAAAGTTCAGCCACACATGTTTTTAAGCCTTTGTTTTAAAAGTTGTGTCTAAGCAGAATTTGACTGTATAAAAATAATTAGCTCACACATATATCAGCACAAAAGCTTCTTTCTTTGGAACTTTCTTTAGGGCTACGTGACCGCAGGTGACTTTCATCTGTCTTTTCCTGAACGTACGTAGTACTCACGCCTTTGTCTTTTCCGAACATATCAATGGTTTTTACAGGACACACGTGGTACCATGCGATGCCATCACCGAATTAGACATCCGCTTTGATATGAAATGTGCCCCAGCTTCGAAAGGTTTGATTCCCGCTGCGGTGGCTTCATTTTCGATAGACTCAAAAAACGCTTGCAGCTCGTGTACTTAGAGTTGCGCGCACGTTAAAGAATCTCATGTGCTCATGTGGTCAAAATTTTCGGAGCCTTCTACTGCGGCGTCTCTGCTAATTGTATTGTAGTTTTTAGGACGTAACCCCATCAAAAAAGTGAATTCAGTTTTCGGAGAATTATGACTTCACTAACAGCACGACAATCGGATAATTATTGATATTGTGATAACAATGCTGTTTAATACGAAATATATTATTTTAACGAGACCACTTGCTTTATGTTTGGTGCACAGTGCCTTTAGAAGCAATACTGCACGCATTTATCAGAAGCCGATCATAATATTCGTCGCCGATAGATGGTGCCATACCTTGAACAAGGCGTGAGTCGATCCTGAGCGGACGCATCCGTAGCGCACGGCGGACTGCTTCGCCAAGTCTTCGGCACTCTCGATGGGTGACAGCAGCCTCTCTTTAGTCAGGAAAGCTGCCAGGTTAGCCGTGTAAGAGGAAACCAGCCCGAAAGAGAAGATCCACCAAGTTGCAGCAATAATTCGTGTTGAAGCTGCCCTGCACATTATGGCGTGGTATGTAAAATTATCTTGAACAAATAACGGTGCTCAAGCAGGCCACAGGGTGTAACTTTGTCGACACAATGCCATCCTATAGGAAGTGTGCTACCCTATATGTTTTGTATATGGTATGTAGATGCATGATGTCCGATTTCTGACAGAAATAGGTAATCATTCAAAACTGCACTGACAGATTATGTTATGCGCCCTAAATAACTTTTTGTTTTTAAACATGTAATCTCACTGACTTGTATTTTTATGTTCTACTTTTACTGCATTTTTGTTGTATTACTCACCCCCTCTGAAATGCCTTTATGTGCCCAGAGGGTAACCGAAAATAAATAATAAAGGAAGCTATGCAAAACGAGCCAAATTTAAGTAATGCGAACATTGCAAAACTATCTTTAAAGTTGCATTAAAAAACATGTAAAAATAGGCAACCAACAGTCGAGATATGCACAGAAAATTGTTACTCTCTAAACAATGGAAACACCAAATAAGTACTTTTTTGCAATTTTTGCTATAAAAAATTCACCAGGCCACAACACACTACTGCGAAACATCATAATTGTAAAAGTATGTCTCGCTGTTTTGTTTTTGAATATTTATGTTGGATTCATGCCACTGTTAAATACTTTGTTGCTGTCTATCATGGGGCAGCGTCATCTCGTCGATAGTACTTCGAACACGTGACATGGATTACTTCAATCGAGATGGCAAAAGTCCAAGGTGATTCACAAGAATTACCAGTTCTCACAAGCGGGACTGGAGGACGTTTTTCCGAGCGAGAACAATTCATTAAGGCTATTAGCCACATATCTCCTCAATCTGTCAGCCGAGTTTCGATACCTGTTCATCGCAACGTTATTTTTTTAAGGCTTAAGGTGTAACATAGAACTTCGTAGTTAATAATTCTGGAAAGCTATGCGCACTTTAAAAAAATTGTGTTATTTTAATTATTCAGCGCAGTCATAATCTCACACAACAGAATGAAGCAATCTCTTAAGCGCTAGTTCTTGTTTTTGAACAATCTCTTTTATCAGCATAAAGTCGAAAAGCCGACATTTGCTTAGTTGAATTTTTCTCTTTAATATGCGAAACACAAAAGGTAGAGCTAGAAAGAATTTTCAACTTACCTAGGAAATAAACCACATCCCTGCCTCATGATGGCGCTAACTATGAACCAACAAACTGTTAGGGAGAGTGAAGTCACTTTGCACCATTGGCAGAGTACTATTTCTCCGGCTGTCAGAATATAATGTCTCTTGTTGTAGGTCGGAGGAACCGACTGCTTCCTGACTCTTCATGATGTCGAGCCTGGCACGGCCACTGTCCGATTCACTGTACCAATCTCCATCACTGCGCGCTAAACTGTTTCCGCAGCAGCAGCATCCATAACGTCGCGATACGGCACTATTTCTGCGGCACACTGTGCTCTGAGCACGAGCGACGCAGCACAGAATTACACTCACTGCGACGCACGCCCCGGCGACACAAAGCCACACATCCCCCGATAGCGGAGACAGGAAGAATAGAAGGGAACGCTTGTAGTCGGTCTTCTTGTAGAGTATGCTGACTCCCAACGTCATGAAAGGCATAGTGAAGTCGACAAATTGCTCGCGCTCTGAGGTGATGGTCAGGGTCACCAATCGCCAGGTCTGCCTCCTGAAGCGAAGACGTAGGAATCGTCGAACAGTTGAGCCGATCGAAATAAAGAGCATTTTCTAGAGATGAGGTGGGTTATAAGTACGCTTGAATACTGAAAAACATATGGCACTACCATTGACTTCAAAAAAATTTTCTGTGGTTGGCACAATCAAATAAAACTGTAAAGTGAATGGTGCGGAGTATTTGCAAATGAAGAGTAGCCAATATTTGCCCTGAAACACTTGTGGTTGTAATGCCTCAATACCTTCACTAAGCTTAGCTAAACAGTCTAAATCAAGCCACCTGAGGCCTTACAAGCCTCTCTTTTATTCGACGAGATGGTGTCATTTCACTTATTACCCACTTGTCCTCGGTAACGTCATCCCTAATCATACGGTCAAGTAAAACAAAGCTTTGGAACACGGCGTTCTGTTAACAATGAATACAACATGACAGCACGCGTCTAAATTTATTCCTACGAAATGAAAGTGGTTAGGACTTTAGTGTCTATAACTTAAAATGATAACTTAAGTCCTATTAATATTATCAACTATTAAGCACTGCGGCTGCTTGACCCTTAGCCTGAGTTAGACAACTGGGTGCGTTCTTTTTTCGTTAGGCTGGCGTGTAAATGCGGTGAACAAAGAGCGAGGGCGAATACGTGTGATGCATGCCACATTAGCCATAGTGAGCTTTTACGCATACGACACAAGCAGGTGAAAGCTGTCTATGTATGTGAACCAAGTCTACAGTATGGTGATGTTTTTTTTTATAGAGAAGCACGATAGCCTAACGTGGCTGCTAGTCTGTTAAAAGTTATTGTTGGTATTAAGAGCAGCAGAAGCTAAACGATAGTTTTATGTTTAAAATACCATGTATTCTGAAGACTACAAAGATTTTAAAGCACAAAATAGTGCATAACGACTGTATGTTGTGAACCAGAAACGCAACCAAACTTTTTGAAATACTCGTGGGCTGCTTAAGAAGCACGCGAAAGTGTTATAATTGCAATCTGCACAAGCAAATACCACAGTTGTCCTAAAAGCTGTCTACCGTTACACCCATTTGCTGGCGTACGCAGTGAATTTCCTCAATCAAAACTTACCATGTCCACAAGGTTCGCGCATTAAGCCGTTCCACCTGCCCTGTGAGTCACGGGTTCTGTAGGCGCCATCTCTGACGAGCTTGAGCCGGTAAGCGGAAGCCCAGCGTTGCGGATATTTCACGGAGCAAATCCACGCAGTAACCCTCGAAGCGGTCGTTTCCCTCGAGCTTGTGCGCGGATTTCTTGAGCATGACGTACGGTGCATTCTGCAGTAATGATCGTGTAAGGCATACGCGAGAGCTTAACTCTGAAGTTTGGGCGATATCGCCTGCATTTTTTCTGCTTCAAGAGGCTTTTAGCTTGTGTCTATGCATTTTCACGTTACCATGCCACGGGAATACAGGAACGCATGTTTTTGCAAAGTTTTAGCTCCCCATGCGTAAACTTTTATGCACGTACGTAAACGTATACCTTCTCGTTTGTGCAAACCACTAAATAGTGATGAAAAACTGCATCGCCGCACCTTGTCGCAGCTGCACATTTTGTAATGTACCGCGGCCCAAGGACGCATCCTCACCATTAGGTCGAGCGGTACCATTGACGGGGGTGCAGTGGTTGACCCTGATCATCACTGCATTCTGCGAGGAATCGTCATCGCCTGTTGTTTAGTGCAGTTTTCGCAGGGTCATGCCAGTTTCACCGCCTAAAACTTGATGACACAGCCGCAACAACTGCGAGAGGGGTCCACTGTTGCCAGCCTTATTGACATAGCACCTGTGTATGTCGTCACTGTATCATCTGTATCAAGCTTGACAGCTGTGGGTATTCGGGGCGTGGCAAACTTGTTGTCTCGATCATATCTCTCCGGCGGACTCAGTGCGTTGCTATTGAAAACTTTTGCTCTTCATATGGCGAAATTAAATCGGGAGTACCGCAGGGTAGCGTATTGGGACCGACCTTATTTAATGTCTATGTAAATGACATTGCTGAAATTGTTGGTGATGCATCCATTGTGCTGTACACTGACGATACAAGTTTGTTTGTCTCTGGTTATGAACTTGATGATCTGTCGCAGAAATCTCGCAATATTCTTTCTAATCTGTCGGCGTGGTCTCGTAGTAATGCTCTAACAATTAACAGCTCAAAATTGAAAGCCATATTGTTCAGGGCGAGAGGCAGCCAATATTGTTTCAATCACCAATTATTCTTAGACGGTGCTCCTACTGAACTTTTGAGGAAATACAAAGTGTTAGGCGTTACGTTTTTCAGAACACATGAATTGGACTGATCACGTTGAACTAATATCAAAATCGCTGTCATCTGCCGCTGGTGCGCTGTCGCGCTGTCGGCATTTTTTTCCTGAGAAGGTGAAGTTGCAAATATATTACGCCTTGTTTGAATCACATCTTCACTATTGTGCGCTTGTTTGGGCCACCACCACGAAAGCTAATATTCGTACTCTTCTTCAGCTTCAAAAACGCGCGCTTCGACAAATAGCCAATGTACCCTATTTTCATCCTAGCGCTCAACTTTTTTCAAAATATAATATAATACGTGCAACAAATCTTTAGGAATACCGACTTTTATATTCATTTTGTTTCGGTTCCGAAAATATCAAATCCTTCCAAAAACATACGTCACGACTCGAATACAAAAAAAGTGACTCGCGCACTCGTAGCCAAGATAGGTGGTTAGTACCATTCAGACGCACAATTATCTTGTGCAGTCACTACGACATAGCTTACCTTCGTTGTTAAACAAAGTGCAAGGGAAAACATTTACTCCGAATACTTTGACTCGCAAACAAATTAGACAATACTTTTGTAAATCGGATTGAACATATAAAAGACATCGTTGATACATTTTCGCAATTACTGTTACATTATCTACTTCGCGCTCAGTGTTTCAATATACAAAGTATCATATTTTGTGCATCGTGGTCATTTTTATAACAGTGCTTTTCTTAGTGTTGTAAATACTATTGTTTCCTATGTATCACAATGTACTGTCACATCTCTTCTCACATATGTATTACATTTCTATGTTATTTTTAAGTACCATGTGTTCGTGGGAATTCACTAGTGTTATTCAACATGTTGCAAGTTTCTAGTTTCAATTGAAATGGTGTATTTGCATATATGCTAAACATCTGTATTTATGTTGGTCTTAGTGTTACTGCTGCCATGTGAGGGCCTTCAGGCCACATTCAAGTTGTACTTTGCAGCTTTTCGCCTGAAGGACCCCCAACAATTTCGTTGGAAAATAAAAGCATCTCCGTCGTCAGTCGCCAAGTGTACGCCACCAGGAGGCTTATCTAATGCTCTTGAAGCTACCTTTAGTCCACATTTCCCTTCAACGAAAACTAATGACTTATTGGCTCTTTTCACAAAACACCAGGCTTGTTTTGACGTTTGTTCGGATGGCTGGGGTCAAACTACGGCGCTTCTCATCGAATCGCCACAGACAGATCTCGTATCATTTGCCGACACCCCTACCGTGGGTCGCATTCAGAACGCAAGGTTATCGAGGAGCCCCTCCGCGGTGGTCTAGTGGCTAAGGTACTCGGCTGCTGACCCGCAGGTCACAGAATCGAATCCCGGCGGCGGCGGCTGCATTTTTGATGGAGGCGGAAATGTTGTAGGCCCGTGTGCTCAGATTTCAGTGCACGTTAAAGAACCCCAGGTGGTCGAAATTTCCGGAGCCCTGCACTACGGCGTCTCTTATTATCATATGGTGGTTTTCAGACGTTAAACCCCACGTATAAACCAAGGTTATTGAGGAGCAAGTCAATGACATGCTCGCACGCAAAGATATCAGGCCTTCAGCAAGCCTTGGTCTTCTGTTATCCTAGTTAAAAAAAAGGACGGACCAGTGCGAGTTTGCGTTCATTACAGGGCACTAAACAAAATGACCCCGGAAAGATGTATATCCCATTCCTCGGATTGACAATGCCCCAAACACCTTACAGGTTGCAGAATACTTATCAAGCCTGGACCTATGATCTGGCTATTGCTAGATCCTGATGAATGAGTCTGATAAAGTGAAGACGGCGTTTGCTGTACTCCTGCTGCCCTCTTCGAATTTAATAAGATGCCTTTTGGGCTCTGCATTGCCCCAGCCACATTTGAGTGAATGATCGACATTTTGCTTCGGGGCCTAAAATGGAAGACCTGTCTTTGTTACCTGAACCACATCATCATCTTTTCATCAATCTTCTCGCAACACTTAGAACATCTATACGAGGTTCTCACATGCCTAGCCAAACGTGGTCTCCAGCTAAATACTATGAAGTTTACGAGCCGCAGCATCAAAATGTTACGTCACGTTGTCAGAAAGCTTGACATCGAACCGGATCCGACAAGGAGGCCGCTGTGTTGCACTTTCCTAAGCCCACCACACAGATGACCACTCTTAGTCCTATCGATTTCACTGCACCGTATGACCTCCTTCAGTCCGCAGACCTCACTTCGCTCGAACGTGCAGACACACACTGCTGTACAATCATCGATCGGATCACCGGCTTTCCCCGTGCTCCCAACAGCCGCTTACGACGACAACTCGCGTGTTTCAAACTTCATGATGGGGCACTACTTCAGTTCATATACCATCCTCTCGGTAGCCGAAGGGTCCGTGTCATACCTGGCTCACTTCGACTCCAAGCTTTAGAAGCGTGTCATGACGACACGACGGCTGGCCACTTAGGTTTTCATGAAACCTACGGCCACATTAAAACTACCTGCATCTGGCCTGGCCTCTCCACTAATGTTGCCAAGTACGCCACCTACTGTTCGCCATGTCAGCATCGAAAACGTCCGAAATCTCCTCCCGTGGGTCCTCTACAACCTCTCCAGTGCCTATTCGCTCCCTTCGAGTTTCGTCGGTATAGACTTATACGGACCCCTTACGCTTACCCCCGCCGGTCACCGTTGGATTGTTCCTGCCGTACACCATCTTACTCGCTATGCTGAGACGACAGCTCTTTTTCTGGCGCTGCCTTCCGTACTGGCCGACGTTGTTCTGCGTGCTATTATCTTGCGCCACGGCGCCTCTCGTGTTCTTCTGAGTGACCGTGGCAGGACATTTCTTTCTAATGTGCTTTTTGAAGTCCTACAGGCCTCTGTCATCATCCATAAGGCCACTTCCGCATATTACCCGCAGACAAATGGTCTCACTGAGCGTTTTCATAGAACTTTGTCAAACGTGACCTCCATGTATATCTAATCCGACCACAATAATACCTTTCGTCACGTTCGCCTACAACACTGCCATTCAACGCACTACAAGTTACAGCCCGTTTTTTCTAGTACTTACTCGATGGCCGTCCACCATCTTTTGTTCTAGACAGCAGCTTCTTGGCCACGCCCTCTGTTTCATCTGCATTCCTTCCGGAAGAGTTCACTGCCCATGTCAACCACTGCCGCACAATCGCCCGCGCAAACACCTAGTATTCAGGCCCAGCAAAAAGTTCATTGTAATGGGACACGTCAAGTTGACACGTCAAGTTGTGTCCTTCTACCCAGGCGACGAAATGCTCCTCTGGACACCTGTTCGCACACCCGGCCTCTGTGAAAAAATCATTTACACATACTTGGGTCCTTACACCGCGCTTGAACGAAGATCGGCCATGAATTATCGCGTCAATCTGGTTACTTCGGCCTGTGATCGCCGTCGTCACGGGACCGAGATTTTTCATGCGTCTTGACTGAAGCCTTATATCCGACGCTCGTACCCTTACTAAATGGGCGTCTTGCTGACCGCTTTCGTGTTGGAGGAAAAGGTGTGAGTGCTGACCTTGTAGTTCATCACCTGCGTATACAAATCATCGTGATCATCATCGCCGTAGTCTCTCGCCGCGTGTTTGGTTGCTGGCTCACGCATCTGTGTTGAAAATACAACGATCGCTCCTGCTTATGCCTGATGTCGTCTCACATTATATTTGATTTAGTTAAAATTGAATCATAACTGAGACAGAATAATAGATGTTTTTACTGTTTAGCTTATGCTGTTCTATAAAAACACTGCATTACCGGACGATGGTATTGACCACCACGTGATGAAATGGGCACATTTGTTAGCACCTAGTGTTTTATTTATTTATTTATTTATTGTATACCTGCATCGCCCCATCGGGCATTACAGCAGGGGGGGTTAGATCCAAAAACATACGAAGTAAACACACTCCCAAAGCGAGCTGAAACACATCGTTGTCCAAAATGTTATGAAGGAATCATTAGTAAAAAAAAATTCTACGTCATTGTCCCACTACAAAGCATTTATTCAAGAAATGGGATGCATGACATTTCTGCAAGAATAATTTTGTGCCCCGCCTCAGTGGTCTAGTTGCTTAGGTACTCGGCTGCTGACCCGCAGGGCGTGGGCTCGAATCCCGGCTGCGGCGGCTGCATTTCCGATAGAGGCGGAAATGTTGTAAACCTGTGTGCTCAGATTTGGGTGCACGTTGAAGAACCCCAGGTGGTCTAGATTTCCGGAGCCCTCCACTACGGCGTCTCTCATAATCATATAGTGGTTTTGGGACGTTAAACCCCACATATCAATCAGTCAATCAAAATTAATTTTGTGCTCTCCTGTTTTTGCTTGACCACCTTAGATGGCGCCACCTATTCAGCATTTCGGGGGGGCTTTAGGTCTCTTACGTTCATGTTTCCGGCATTCCATGTCCTCCAGATTCAAGGTGGGTGAAGCAAGCTGATAACAATTCGCACTAGATTTTGCGGCTTGAATTTCCGCAAGGCGGAAACCGGGCTTGGACTCGCTCGTTAGATGCCGTGCCAACCTGTTGCGCCTCTCGATCTCAGATGACAGCGCAGCTACGGCCGACCGGCCTGTCCTCCGCCAACTCCTGACGCCGTGAAGCTCTCGCTGAGTGGTGCCCTGTCCTCGGACTCCTACGACCGTGTCCATGTTTCCTATCTTCTTTCTTCTGTATGTGGGTCTCTCTGTTTCTGACCCTATCTCTATCCATATCCATTTTATATACTCCTTACCGCCATCCTTCGTGAGTCACTCTTGCGGTGTCGCACTACGATGCAGACAGTTACGGGGCTTACTTTTATCTTATCTCTCCTAAGAATCCCTTACAAACCATGCTTAGCCACGAACGAAGGTGACTTATTGAGATAAGACCAGAAACGTAAAACCTTTCGGGAGAGTAGTATACGGTCTAAAAAAGTTTCACGTCTTGTAGAGGCTCGTGCATGCGCATTTTAGTTCTGGTGTCTGATAACGCGGTAACCTTAAGAAGTATACATACAAGCTAAAAGCCCTTTATAACTCTATTCAAACTACGTTTTTTTTTATAACCCGCAATCACCATTGCGGAAAAATAACATTGCACGTTTTTACCATGTACCTGTATCCCAGGCTATTCATAGGGGCATTGGAATGTCGTGTTACCTACTGGTGGTACGAAAAAATCTCGCGGACACTTGTGGAACCATAGTCATGGACACGTTTTTTTTTCCTCTTGATTACGAAAGGACACTCATTCTAAAACTACGCTGCTGGAACACGTTTCTACAAAAATAATTTGGTGCTTGCCTGATTTTTCTTTTCCCCGCTTTAGGTGGCACAACCTATCCGACTTTTTTATAGGCTTTATGTCACTGAAGTTTAGGGGCTTCCATTTTGTAGATCACTCAAGTTTATAATAATTGTTGTGGTTTAGCGTTATTATAATAATTAAAGGCGTAGAGGAGGGATGCGGCAATTTCGACCTCATGGAGTTCCTTAACGTGCACGTAAATCTAAGCATGTGGGAAATGGACATGGGCAGGGCATGTAGCGCGTAGACAGGATAACCGCTGGTCATTAAGGGTAAACTGACTGGATTCCCAGAGAAGGGAAGCGGGTTAGGGGGAGACAGAAGGTTAGGTGGGCAGATGAGATTAAAGAAGTTTGCGGGTATAAATTGGCAGCAGCAAGCACAGGACCGGGTTAACTGGCGGAACATGGGAGAGGCCTTTGTCCTGCAGTGGACGTAGTCAGGCTGATGATGATGATGATGATGAAATCTAAGCACATCCACTTCAAGCTTTTTCACCTCCATCGATAATACGACCCCCGCTGCCGGGATTCTATATTGCGGCCTACGGGTCAGCAGTCGATTGCCTTAGCCATTGAACAAGCGAGGAAGTAGCCGTGAACGAAGGCGAATTCAAAATCCATGCATGGTAGTGGACGTGAAAAATACCTGGTGATTAGTTTCACGTTCCGTGAAAGCCAGTATACGTTTCATAAACACATGCGCAAGCGCTGATTCAAGACGGTATTCGATATCACATTAACGTCAGACAACATATGTATACGCTAAGAGCCCCTATTACTGTGTAGCATACTTAATAATTTCGTATTGAAATGATCTAGCATGTAGCCTTTAATGATCGTATAGAGTTATGCACAAGAAGGAGCAACAACTACGCAAGTATTTATACTTGCGCACATTCGGCTGACACATACTAAACACGTTTAAACTAGCTACTAGGTTTTCGTTGATTGCGAAGTTTGCTCGGAGCTGCCGTAAATGCAAACCAAATTGGTAAATATGCGAAACTGCATGAATTTTTTTACATTACAACAAGTGACTGGCTCATTTGAACACTATTTTTATATTGGTCTGCTTTACGGGTCTGAAGTGATTGATTTAACGTGTTATATTGAAGCCCGTCTTTTTCCCACTGATTTTTCTTTCCGCTGTTTTTCCCTCTATGTTTCACCTTCAAAAAAATGGGGGGCAGCAAACCAGATGTTTGATTTTGATTATCTTACCATCTTTCCCCTTATTTATCTCTTTCTCTCTCTAGCAGCCTAATAACACTTTTCATGTAATTTATTTTGCCTGCTTCTGACAGTATCTAACATGCAGATACCCGTTTTGCCGAATTGGTTGAAATCTCTCATTTTGTACTTTTGTTTTGGGTGCACAGTCTTTCACACTTGCATCCTACGGCCAATTTTACCTTTCACATTCAAAAAGGCAGAACTCTCTTCTCTCTCTCTCTCTCTCTCGCTCTATATATATATATATATATATATATATATATATATATATATATATATATATAAGGGAAAGAAGTATATACCTAAGGGCTCGTTTTTCCGTGTTTTAACACAATATTAATGAGATATAACAGACAGTAATGCCAAGGAATGTACAGGGGAAGTTATTAAAACCAATGGAATGTAAATAAGAAGAAAGAAAAGTGGATGAAAAACTTACCAACTGTGAGCAGGAATCGAACCTACGACCTTCGAATTACGCGTTCGATGCTCTAACCACTGAGCTATCACAGCGGCCCTCCCCCCATCCACTTTTTTGGGTTTATCTGTGAATTTAGAAGTAGGAGTGACAGTCAGCGCCATCTATAAGCCAAACGACGAGTGTGAAAACACTCTTATGCGCATGTTTGGCGTCCACGTAGCACGTGAACTTATTATGAGCGGGCAGCTGATTAATTGTCCCTCTTATACAACATAAACACACCAAGTCTGCCAGTACGAGACCCTCGTTCAATGAAATAAGGGAAGAAGTATATACCTAAGGGCTCGTTTTTCCGTGTTTTAACACAATAATAATGAGATATAACAGACAGTAATGCCAAGGAATGTACAGGGGAAGTTATTAAAACCAATGGAATGTAAATAAAAAGAAAGAAAAGTGGATGAAAAAATTACCAACTGTGAGCAGGAATCGAACCTACGACCTTCGAATTACGCGTTCGATGCTCTAACCACTGAGCTATCACAGCGGGCCCCTCCCCCCATCCACTTTTTTGGGTTTATATGTGAATTTAGAAGTAGGAGTGACAGTCAGCGCCATCTATAAGCCAAAACGACGAGTGTGAAAACACTCTTATGCGCATGTTTGGCGTCACGTAGCACGTGAACTTATTATGAGCGGGCAGCTGATTAATTGTCCCTCTTATACCCCTGTACATTCCTTGGCATTACTGTCTGTTATATCTCATATATATATATATATATATATATATATGCGATCCCACGAAATGCAGCTTTACCACCATCTACTAAACCGATAACTAATCTAGGCGAAACAACTTTCACCAGGTTCTAATAGTGATCGACGGGCTCACCAATATCGTCGTTATTCTCAGAGTCTTGTTCTTCAATACGCTGAGTATTTCGTCCTCAAACATCTTTTCTGCTCGAGTAATGTTTAGCCCCGATGACATACTCCACGTTCCAACCTGAGAATAAACACGGAAACATGAAAAGTACGAAGATTAGGCAAGAAATGCCATCACAAAAATACACTTTTTTTGCAATCTTCCTAGGGCGGCACTTTAGGTTAAAGTTAGTTTGTACGCACGATTTGAAAACGAAAAAAAAAAGATACTTCAAGCACCCCTAACTTTCACCTTCTGAAGTAGGAGGGGATGGCGCATTCTGGCCTTCAGTTCGTCATGCTTCACCATGCCATAGGCAAGGGTTGTCTATGCACGTGGCATTGGCTTTTTCGTACTATTACAGCATGCCCTACTGCAAGAGCAGTTGCGATGTACCCATTACGTCATAGTTATTCGATTCGAAAATTGCCGAAGTACCCGCCCGCAAGGCGCCGTGCGCATCTGGGCAACAGCCCACTTTGCAATGAGCGGGCTGCTTTAAACAGCTGACTCACTGCGCAATTCGCACGTTTTGATGCCTGTTGCAATGGTAAGATTCTGCAACGTGATGCTTCTTTCATCTAGATGGCCCCTTGGTAGATAACATCATTATAACCTTTTTCTTAAGCAGCCT
>NC_134704.1:121883424-121908424 GCF_043290135.1 Rhipicephalus microplus
GTGCTGCTCACTTTCCGTAGATATTCTGCCACGTGTTTTGGATAGATGGCGATGTTTATTCAAAAGGGTAGATTGGTTGCTTGTTTGTGAAGGATTGGGTTTATTAGAGGTACCTTTACGGCAGTTTGAGCATCGGAAGTCTGCACGGGGTGGCCATGGACTTGAACAAATTGAGGAAACCTGATTTAGTGCTGTTGTTCCAGGAGCTGGGGATTGAGGTGGCGGCTATACATAGAAAGCCACTTTTAATACAGGCGGTTAAGGATTCTGGCGTGGATGCGGAGGAGCTCGCCGAGTGCTGGGAGCTAATTCAGGACAGGATGAAAAGGGCACAAGAAGTCGAAGAGCGAGAGCGCCTTATGTTTGAAAGAGAAACCGTCAGGCGCAAAGAAGAATCGGAAATCCAAGAAAGGGAGCTTGTGCGCTTGCGGCTTCAGCTTAAGATTGCAGAGGCAAAAGGCGCTAAGTGATCTGGGAACAGAAAATGCAGAGATTCAGGCAGGCGCACGAGTGGGCATGAGGGACCTCTTGCAGCCTTACAAAATGAGCGAGGACATAGCGTTGTTCCTTGTAAATTCCGAAAGAACTTGTGTGAGGATGGGGTTTGATCACAAGTCCCTGAGCGGTTTCCCAGGGACGTGTGCAGCAGACATGCATCCATCGAATTACAGCCACGAGGCCCATCGAGCTGGACAAGTTGGCAATGGCTTTAACGGGTGTGACCGCTACCAGGACTGCCGTGGCAATAGCTTCAATGGAAACGCAAATTACAGGACTGGGCCGTTCGCTGGCCGCTTCCCTGCACCATTCCGTGGTCAGACACCACGGTTTCGATTCGGAAGCTGGCGTTGCGGTGGGCCCTTTCGCGGCGGTGGCTCTCCGTCCTTCCGTTGCCCACCGCCATTTCAAGGGAGGCCTCCCCCTTCATTCGATCCTCGTGGTCGTCCACCTTACTCCTTGAGGCCTCGACGCTTTTTTTCTCGACCCCCCTACTTCCAGAGGAAATGCAATCGGGGTCACCACGGTGAATTCGGCTCATCGCCGTGCAACGTCGACTGCTCCGACAGCGCTCGGTCGAAGCGTTGTGCATACCCTCCAATCGGAAGCACCAAGCAGGCTTCACAGTCGGAGCCTAAAAACAATATAGGTCGAAAGGATAAAGACTGTGCGCATTTCGAGCCCAGTGCTTCAGCAGCTGGTACCAAAAAGGATCTTCCTGAAACATGCAGAAAGAGTGTCGCAGGAAAGCCGAAGCATCTTTTGTCGACCCCTTCAGAGCGGCTTGCGAATAGTAATAGAAGTTCCCCGAAACGAATCGACGTGCGTGACTCGACCAATGTGGACAAAGTGCGTGTGTGCGAGCGTTTTTATTTCTTTGTTCGAGTTCACTTGGTCACCACCATAGTGTAGTCTTCTGTTCGGCAATAAACAATGAAAGGAGCTTCGCCCTAACTTGAACCTGGCGAATCTTAGGCGGGCTGAGTGCTCGCAGTGTCAGTGCTCTGTTTGTGTGCACCCTTCCCCACTAAAGTCGGGCAGCTACTGGCCCCAGAAAAAAAACAGCCTCTGAGGACAGCGACCTTCATTTAACGCCATGTGACACGACCGACTATGGTGAAACCAGGCAACGGTGACTGGGACTCTGCGGATGTGGATGGTCCCATGCTGTGACCAAGTGGGCGTTGCGCGCCGAGTGTGGTTGCCATTCCAAGGTGTGTGGGTGTGCGTTGGATCGTGGCGACGCCGAAATGCGCTTGTTGGGCGATCTGCTTTGTGCTGTGCTATGCAAAGGTGTGCTGTGCTGTGTGGTGTGCGTGTATGGGTAGTGGTTGACAATCAGTGAAATACCCGAGAAGAAGCACAACGGCCACTTCAGGGAGCAGCGCCACTGCAGCCCTTCCGTGACCTCTTCGGGTGGCGCACGGGCTGTTATGACCGGCACAGCAAGGAGGTGGCTTGCAAGGGACGCTCATCGGCGTAACGGTCAAACGCTGTCCACGTCCTGCAGGAACGCGGGAGGCGTCTGTGTGCGCCGCAGAAAACGCACATCAGCGTCGCTGGGACACAGAGCCTGCGTCTGAGAAGATGCACGTGCACCGACGAGGAGTATAAAAAGCGCGTCGCGTGTGCGGTCGGGGCTCTCTCTCTGGACTTCGCTGGCCCGCTCGTATCGAGTGCGCTCTGGGCCCTTGTGATGGAAGGGCGCGTCAGTACGCTCTCGCTGCAATATACTTCTCTTGCAAACATGTAAATTAAAGGCATCTTCTACTTGTTCGTGAGACGCGTCGCAAGAGTCGTCCTTCGCCGGATCCTGGGTGGCAGCCTCAACACCTCCCCGGGCATATCAATATGCTGTGATTTTTTTTCTAATTTCGTGTGAAGTTGTAACGGACATCAGCGGTGGCAGACAACTACGGCACCGCGCGTGACCCGAGTTGTGTATATCTGAAAATAGGGATTTTGGTATTCTAAGGTTGCCGTAGAACTGGGGTGTGGGGAATTGTATATGTGGTGAAACCCACGCGCTCGTGAGGCAACCGGGCTACCGTATGAGCGGCTGCGTTTCCCCCGTCCGTTCCATTGTGCCCTGCTGTTCAGAGAATCTCAACATTTGTTCCACGGTCCTGAAATCTTTTTATCTTTTTTTAGGGTCGTTGGCTACACCAGCTTCAGTGGTTGGCGCTGTCAGTTCAGTTACTGCCTCATACAAATCTGTAAGAATGCGATAGTGAACTCTTTCGCTATTGATGCCCCCCGAATTGAGAATAGTATTCACAGCCCCCATATAGCCAATAACTCTGCGTGCAGTGTTGTACTCCCGGGAAGCTGACAACTGTGAAAGCCCTTGTGTTATAGTGCAGACGTACATACCCAGGCCATGCTGACTCTTTCGTCGTTGATTGCAGCATCAGTTTAAATGTGATTGGCATTCCGTGGTCTGGCCTGAGCCAATTTCTTCTCAAGTAGTCTTCTGGCTTTCACATCTCGTCTGGCGATAGAACGTTGTTTCCACCGAGTACTTAGCGGCATTTGACGTGGTGGCATATTTAGCAGGTCCTCAACCACTGGCATCGCGTGGACCCGCTTATCCTATGCCATAACCTGTTTTTTCTGTAGTGTGTTTTCCAATAGACATTGCACTCGAAATTGTGCTTCGCTTATGCTGTTTCGTATTGGAGGTATAGGTACTAGACTGAGCAGAGCAGTTCCTCGTTTTTCGTGTACTTTGGAAGTACAGTGATCGTTCGGTCCTGTGAAACTTTTCATTGTCGCTGAGATCTCGATTGGAGTAATCATACACAGGTGCCCCGTACAGAATCCGCCCGACTTCCACTGTTTTTGAAAGTATTTGGTCGTTTCCCATCTACGCGGAGCGATTAGGTCTTCTCTGGTGTCAATTGTAGTCCATGGTTATCTAAGGTATTGGAAAGGCTGAGAATTGCTGCTTGGAGTTCGGTTTGCATACTCCGCTCATCGGGATAATCCGCTGCTTCCGTCCATATTGTAATATCATCTGCGTATATATTAAAGCGCCCCGTGGTGTCTCTTTCAAGCCTTTCTGTCACTCATGTCAAGGCTAGATTAAAAAAAATGGCAGCATATCCCCGGAGTGAATGATGGATAGTGGGGCGAAGCATTCATCCGTTCATTCGTTCTTGCTTCCGTCAGTCCATGCGTGCGTCTGTGTGGCCGCCCGTGCGTCCCTCCGTTCGTCCATGCGTGCACCTGTTCGTGCGTCCACACGTTCATCTGTTTGTCCGTCCCTGCTTTCGTCCATGCATCCGCTCCTGCGTTCGTCCATGCGTCCATCCGTCCGTGCAGCCATCCGTGCGTCGGTCCATGCATCTGTCTGTGTGTCCGTTCGTCCATCTATTAAACATTCCAAGTATCACCGTCTCGCATCTTTTCATCATATATTCCCCATATAGAAGCACCGCCATTCAGCTGACATTTCAAGGACTAAACGAGAGGTTGCACACGCAAACTTTCTTACGGCTTGCGCTTCGGGTCTGCTTCCCACCTTTAACCACTTCGAGTTCATGGTATATACTAGTTCACTGTATTCATGGCACTTCATCCCAACGCTCGCCAAACCTTTCTAAAATCAAGGAGGTTACGGCCAGCGAGTATAACGTAGCAACCTTTTCCTGACAAATAGTGTTCATTGTACATGCCAATGGCTGCTCATGGGGATTGCAGCGTGCGCGTTAACTAAAAGCCGAATGCTCCTGTCTCTCATTCCCCAACAGCAGCCATTGGCATGCACATTGAGCACTATATTTTATTGTGCAACAACGCAGAGAAGAAATCTCTCACCGGCACCACCTTGGAGGTCAAAATGTGATACTTGTTACACACTAAAACGCCTACAAGGGACGAACGGGAGCTGTTATAAAGAGCTTCGCCCCAAAAAAATTACAGCATATCGACGGAGTGAATGATGATGAGTAGGGCGAAGCGTCCGACAGCCCATCCATGCTTCCGTCTGTCCTTTTGTTCTTGATTCCTTCCGACCACGCGACCATCCGTGCGTTCATCCATGTGCCCGTCAGTCTGTCCATGCATCCATTTATGAATCCGTTCATCCGTTTGTCCGTCCGCACGTCCTTCTAGTGAACACTACAAATACCACCATCTCGCATCTCGCATCCCCTGAGGCACATACCCGCTCCACGCGTCCGTCCATCTATCCTCCGTCAGTCCGTACGTCAGACCGTGCGTCCATCTAGTGAACACTCCAAGTACCGCCATCTCGCATTACCTGTATCACATGCCCACTCTACAGCGGGTATGCGCCCCTAGAGGCTACCTATTACAACTACATACATCGGAGGATGCACAGACCCACGCCCTAAGGAGCTTCGCCCCTAAAAAACCTAGTACCAAGGTTACAGTGGGGCTCGAACCCAGGTGCACCGCGTGTCAGCCCAGTATTCTGCTACGGAGCCCCGCCCGTGCTTGAGACTTGTTCGCAAACTTGCTTTAGGCAGGCTTAATGTCGGAAAAGTAGTAGCGTTATTATGAGAAATGAAGCGTTTTGAAACAGCAAAAGAACAGCCAGGCGTCACACAATGCTAATAGCGTAAGAAATGGGTCGTTCAATCCTCCAACCCATTACAAATGCTTGTTCTTGATCACCTATTAAATGATGATGATGATGATGACCTCTTATGCATGGCGCTCACCCACAGAGGGGGATGGGCCAAGAACCGGGCGGCAGGATACTTAAATGAAACCAAAATGAAAATGAAGCCAATCTGAAAAAGTAGTTCAAAAATAATACTTCCAAAAAAAACAAAAATGTTTGCTGAGCAAGCGGTCAAACCATCTCTTGTTTTCGATAGACATAACTACGAATTATAAACTAAAAATCTGAAAAGGTTGGGGTTTACTAGCACGGTAATCTTTTAGTTGCATTGATGTAATCAAACACAGTGGAGCATATATCCCTGTGGCAGTAACCAAATGAAGTTCCGCCAAGTGATAAAATTACTGGTAGATTTACTTGTATTCCTAGCTTTTGTAATGGGGTACTAAAAATCTTTTTCTCTGATAAAAATAACGATGGAAGAATAAAAAGAAATGTTCAATGGTTTCAATTTCGTTGCACCAAATGCATAGCGGTGACGCCTTGAGTCGAGCTTTGTTAAGGTAATAATTTAGTTGTGGAACTGCACAGCGCAATCTGGTATAAGTGACCTCTAACTGGCGAGATACACACCACTGTTTATTTCAGCAATAGCTCAAATGCTCGAAATCTTTGAATTTATCCAAATTACCTTTTCCCCACTGCAGGCAAGCATTTCGGAACCTTAGCGCTGTCAAGTAAGCCGTATCTGGCAAAACTGGGATGGTGGGCCCACTCAGAGATAGTGCTGCTAAAGAGTCCGCCAGTTCGTTCAAATGTAATTCGCGGTGGCCCGGTACCCATAGCAAATGCAGTTTTTTTACGTTTTTCGGTAATAAATGCCGAAACGTATTCATCAGTTCTACATTTAGTGCCACAGAAAGTGCATTACAAACTGATAACGAATCTGTAATGTTAACTGCTAATGATTCGCTTGAGGGCAATTTGCGTAGGGCAAGAACAATGGCCAATAATTCAGCAATGAATACCGGGGTATAATCTGAGAGTCGAATCGAAAAAGACCAGTCCAAAGAAGGAGAGAAGATGCCAACCGCAGCCTTTTCTTTTGACACAGATGCATCAGTCGCAATGATATTGCTTATTTCTAGGTGAGCTAGATAATCTGCTAACTGGTCATTTAAATACCTATGTGCCAATTGTTTCGCGTTATGAGGAAATATATCATCCAAGTGTATGCTAAGCATTGACTTTAGGTTGTGTATTGGACCAATATGTTTAATTTTTACATTCAATTGCTGTAGTAGCGCTTGTGCAAATACTATTCGCGGGGTGTGTAGTCGCGGCCAATGGGTTTCGAAAAATAAAGCCGGTTCTTGAATGAAAGCGTAAAATGAGAGTATTTAGTGTGGACTGTATATCTTTAAGAATGATTGCACAGTAAGAATTTTAAACCTATTTAGCAGAGAAGGTAGGCGAGCTTCCATATACAACACGTTATTTGCAACAAATTTTGGTAGACCCAGACACAAACGCAACGCTTCTCTTTCCAGCAGTATTAGGGGTCTCATTTTATAAGCTGCGCTGCCAGAAAATAATACACATCCGAATTCCATGATGGGCCGCACATAAAGTTTATATATCATTATTAGCACATCTCTTCTTAAACCCGCTTTACGGTTTGCGAGCTTCCGTAGCCACCCAATGGCCCGTGTTGCCTTGGAGTGCACATCATCTATGTGACTTCTTCAATTTAATGTGTCATTATGCCCAAATATTTAAGGGAATTCGCCTGCGGAATGAGCTCATTGCTGTACATTAACGAGATGTTGATAGGCTGCAGAAAAGAGAATGCAAGAAGCCCACTTTTCTTTACGTTCAGGGTAATATGAATGTTTTTAAGCCATCTATCTATGATATTAAGATAATTTTGTTGACTGTGGTATAGGGATTGAAGGTCGGTATTACTTGCAAAGAATGCAATGTCGTCCACGTACACATATAACTGAATATCCTTAGTTGATGGAATGGAGCTTAAGAAAATTTTAAATAAAACTGGCGACAGGACAGCCCCCTGTGGTACGCCACGTGTCTGCTTATATCTATTCGACGAGCACCCATCTTTAAAGCAGTAATATTCTCTCCCTCTTAGAAACTCCGACACCCACGCAGTGATGTAGTTGGGAAAGTGGTGATATTCCATCTGTTTTAATAAAATAGAATGCTCAACCCTATTGTACGCTTTAGCCAAATCTAGAGTAACTAAAGCACAATATTGGCGCCGACGCCGAGCCAGTTGTATTCGGCTCTCTAAATCAACATGCGCACACCATATTGAGCAACCGGATCGAAAACTAATCTGACTGGGGTGTAATATTGCGTTATTATCAATATATTTCATTACCCGGGCATTCAGAACTCTTTCAATTAGCTTAACCAGATTTGATGTGATTGATATTGGCCTTACATTGTCCAAGGCGAATCCTTTTTCCTGCTTTTTAAGAAGTCGAATAATTTTAGACAGCTTCCATTCCGCAGGTATCCAAGCTTTTGTCAAAAAAAAAATTCACCAGATTAAGTACCTCAGTTGGACAAATCTCGAATATAACTTTTATCATTGCATTTGTTATCCCATCTGGTCCAGGTGCTGAAGGAGATAAGTGCCTTATTATCTCTGCCAGCTCATCTAAAGTAACCTCCTGGAAATCCTCGCCTGCCATTGGGTTCACAATGTGCAGTGGTATAGTTGACGTAAATTTATCTTGGAGCCCTTTTGCAATATTTTCTACTAAATCAAGGAGCTCACGGGGGAAAGAACAGAAGAGTCAATATTTTCAGCGGGTGGTAACATCTTTTGAGTTCTTAAAAATCTGAAGAGCGCTTTTTTGTGTTTAGCCCTAGAAAGATAATCATGTCGTTTCATATTGTAACCATCTTTTGCTATACTTACTGTGCGTTTGAAGTCTGCTGCTGCAAATTTATAATCACACTAATTTTTTGGACATTGGTTGACCAGCAGTTGTTTCCATGCAGCTTTCCGTTTTCTATAGCTTCTCAAGCACTCTTCAGTCCTCCATGGACTAAAAGAACCTCTTGTGGCCGAGTGTAATTTAAAAGTTGCGTCTTTTACTGATCTTTTTAACACTGCACACAGACTCATAGCCCTAATGTCACCTTGTATGTCCTTGCGGCGATCAAAAGTAGCCCTCCAGTCTTTTTCTAATTTTCTATAGTTGAGGAATGAGCGGGCCTTTTCGGCGACATGTATTTTTGGAAAGTTCAGTACAAAACTAATAGACAAGTGGTCACTGTTAGTAGCACAGTGTAAAGTTTGCCACGAACATATATTTAGAGATGAGTTTGAAAATGTCAAGTCAATTACAGATTTAGAGAGACCTCGAACAAAAGTGGCAGATTGCGAAATTAAACAAGATAAATTCTTGTCAATAGCCCATTCCCACAAACGTTTTCCGCTTAAATCTGTTTCAAAACCCCAAGCCACATGATGTGAATTGAAGTCTCCAGTGATTAATATATCCTTTCTGCAGGCAGAGAACATATCGTCTAGACTTCGTGTGTCTTGCACCCCGGCTGGGAAATACGCATTTACAAACGAAAAGGGAGAACCGTCGGGTAATATTATGTCTACTATCAAAATTTCACAGTTTGAAGTCACACAACGATAAGAGATCGTAGCTTTGTGACTAAACTTAGTTGCTATCAAGACAGCAAGCCCACCACCTCTGCTAGGTCGGTCCAATCAAAATAGCCGATAATTTTTTAGGTAAAACTTTTGGCTCGTTGAAAGCCAGGTTTCTTGCAGTGATATAATATCCAGAGAAAGTTGTGAAAAAAGGTATGATAGGTCTGTGGCTGCGGAAAATATAGATCTGCAATTCCACTGTAATACGGTTAGTGAAACTATTTTGACGACAGAACCGTCGCAGAAACTGCTTGATCCAAAATGTCCTTTCGCAAGAAGTCTTTCTTAGACATGTTTTCAAAAAATTCCTTTTTGGATAGATACTTTTTAGATTTCGAATTATGCGAAGAATTTTTTGATTGGGGAGATCGGGTTCACTTCAGATTCTTGTGAGAGTCCATATCCATATCTGCACTTGCTTCTGAATCATCCGTAAGATCACCGTCTTCCGTTGTTTTGGAAGTCCCTGCTTCAGCAGAAACCGCTCGCTGACGTGTTGTCGCACTTTCTATTTCCGTACGCTGCGATACCAATGATGTCTGAGGATCGCAATCATTCGTAGATGCTACACCTAAAATTTGAGATAGTTGATTGAAAACCAATTGTGCCAAGCTTTCAAAAAGGTTGTTTGCGAGGCGTTCCATTGCCTTTTCCGTAGCCTTCTTTATAGCCTCTGCCATAGAAGTTGCGAGAGATGCATCCATGGCGGTGGTATTACGTGCTGCAACACCTGCATATTCTTTGGATCTCTCCTGCATTTCTGCAACGGCTTCTCTCCGAGAGCACCGCTTGCGTTCTACAATATCCAATATGGCAAGCTCCCTTTCTTTTGCTGCACAGTCTGCGGAGTCTGCAGGGTGCACCCCATTACATAAGCAGCACCTCTCTTTCTCAGAGCTGCACTCGCGGCTGTCATGATTTTCACCACACAGACGGCATCTAAGAACTGATCGGCACCCTCTGACGCCATGTCCATATCGCCAACATTTCAAACACTGGAGGGGTTTGGGGAAAAGTGGCTCTACCTTATAGATCAGTGGCCATGCCTTAATTTCGGAAGGTCGTACTGTTCCTAAAAAGGTCACTATCACCGATTCCGTTGGGGATTTTATGTTGTCAATTGTACGGGTGCACCTGTACACTGAAGTTACACCCGCCACCGAAAACAAATCGAGCACTTTAGCAGGTGTCAGGCTTGTGTCTACACCGCGGACTAATCCTTTCGAGCATGCGATGTGTGCGGGAATAAATGGGCTTACCGATGCGCTGCGAATTCGGAACATTGCAGGAGCTCACGAATGCATTCCTGCATTCCAGCACCCCAATTAACGGAGGCGCATACCCACCCCAGGCATGATTCCTCATCGTCGTCAGCCACTGCATCAACAAATGGCACACAATTCCTTGCAAGTGTTTAGTGGATACCACGCTTCTCAGAAGAACGATGAAGGATAGCATAGCGAATTGCTCTTTCACCGCAGGAGCTACCAGTGGACCAGTTCCTACGCAATGGCGTCGCTTCCGTTCCTGTGGCCCTAGTCCCAAGCAACGACGGAGTCATTAAGATGAAAAACCCTAAAGTGATCCAGTCGGAACTCAAAGCAGCGACAACTCACTATCACACCATCACAGAGGTCCGGCAGTTTGGCAAGGGAGGCATTGTCTGCTTTTCTCCTGACCAGCTCTGTGTCAAAGACTTACTTAAATGCTCGATGTTCGCTACCAATCCGGTGAGCGCCTTCATTCCTCCTCACCTAGCATGCGTCAGAGGTATTGTCCGAGGCGTAGACATCAACATGACTCCAGCTGAGGTCCTAGAGATGTTCTCTGAGGCAGGTGCTATTGCAGTTTATAGATGCTCACGAGTTGTAGAACAGACAAAGATCCCTACTGAGTCTGTAATTGTCACATTTGCCGGGTCGATTCGCCCCACTGAAATCAAGGCGTGGCCTTTAATATTCAGAGTCGAACAACTGTCACCTCGTCCCCTCCAGTGTCAGAAATGTTGGCGCTATGGACACACTTTAAAAGGATGTAGGTCAGCTCCCAGATGCCGAAAATGTGGTGAGGCACATACTGCAAATGAATGCAATTGTACTGAAGAAAAGTGTTGTCTTTGTCATGAGCAGCACTGCGCAGATAACGCTAATTGCTCAGCCAAAGCGCGGGAGACTCAAATTATGGAAATTGTTGATCGCAGACGCTGTTCACGAAAAGACGCCATCGCTGAAATTCAGGCAAGAACCCAGGGATATGCTGGTGTTGCAGCCCGACATAATGCAACTTTAGAAGCTTCTCTTTCAGTGTCCATTGCAGACATGATTGAAAAAGCGATGGAGAAAGCTATAGATCGCCTGGCCACCACCCTTTGTGACTCCTTATCTCATATTGTAGCCACTCAGTTGACGCAAATATATGGGACACCAAGAGATATGAAGGATACTTCCCAAGACAACGTAACTCTCCCACCAAGTGAAGCAGACGCAGAGTCATCTCCTTCAGGGGTACAGGCTGCAGGGCCCTCTTGTACAGACAACCAGAGGATAGGTGAAGACATACTAGAGGATGATCAGGATTATGATGATATGGACATGGACATCAAATCCCTAAAGCGCACTCGATCCCCTGTCTCCAAAAATACTGGCTCTTCAAAACATTCAAAAAACAAAAAATACCAGAAGGAGAACCTATCGAAGAGCGATTTTCTTAAAGACAGCATTTTAGATAAGGTAGTTGCCGAAACAATTCTGTCAAAATGATAGGTTCTATCAAAATTCTTCATTGGAACTGCCGATCTATTCATTCAGCTAGTACAGATTTATTGTATTTATCTTGTAAATTCAATCCAGACATTATTGCACTGCAAGAAACGTGGCTGTCAGCACATAATTCGTTTTACCTACCTAATTTCCGGTCTTTTCGCCTGGATCGCCCATCCAAAGGTGGAGGTTTAGCGTTCTTTGTCAATAATAAAATTAGTTCAAAGATCAAAACTTCGTACAAAAGTATATCCCCCGAATGTGAAATTTTCGCTTTAGACATCACCTTGCCTGGATGCTCTCCCTTCTCTCTGGTAAATCTTTACTTTCCTCTGGGTGTACAAGACACGCGATGTTTAGACATGGCTGTTAGTTCGTGGTGCACAGAAAAAATTATGGTTGGAGATTTTAATTCTCACCACACTAGTTGGGGTTTTAGGACTGATCAATGTGGACAACGCTTGTGGGACTGGTCTATAGACCATAATTTATCATGCCTCAACGCTAGAACTCCCACATTTATCCGAGACCGATCCCGCTCTGCCTTAGATTTGAGTTTTATAAGCTCGGGTATTTCTAGCGTATCTTGGACTACTCTAGACTGCGCCACCAACAGTGACCACTTACCAGTACTGTTTGAAATTTCTTGCCCCATTATTCCATCTTACTCCCAAGCTCGAACCTTTATCAATTATTCCAAATTTAAAAATGACCTAGAAGTTGCTTTGTCTACCCCCACTGAAGACAACGATGAAAATAAAGCCATGAAATTAAGTGCGGTAATTAAAAGAACGTTCAAAAAAGCAGAATTTTCTATTGAGTCTGATACGAGAAAGCCTTGTAGTCAGTGGTGGAATTCTGAGTGCTCTCGTGATCATAGACGACGACAAGCGGCTTGGAAGCAGCTAATTCATAATCAGTCCCCCAAAAATTGGGCAGATTACAAGTTTATTGCTGCTACATTTAAGCGCACCGTGGCTAAAGCTAAAGAAGACTATGACAAAAAACATTTCGACTTTCTTTCCAAACCTAGAAATAAGAAAGCGTTATTCCGATATATGAGATCGCGCAAAATTCTGCCGTCTCTAGCTAACTCTGATTATGACAGGTTATCGACGGAAGAAATGACTAATTCGTTAGAGGCAATCGGAAGAGGTTTAGCTAACAGATTTTCGTCGACTTTGACAATCAACTGGCAAAAGTCCTCTATAAAGACTGACTACGAAAAAGTGACATTGTCCGAAATGTCAAGCGTAATTAGAAACTTACCCTCTTCGGCTCCTGGTCCTGACGGTATAACAGTTCCTATGATTAAAATTTTATTCCAGATATCACCCGGCGACGTCCTCAACCTTATAAACTATTCCTTAAGCAATGCCTGGATACCACATGACTGGAAAATAGCTAGAGTGATTCCCATATTAAAAAAACAAGGGTCAGGTTTTAACATTGACAACATCAGACCAATCTCTCTAACATCTCACCTGATCAAAATTATAGAGAGAGTTCTCAATAATAGAATAAAAGTTTGGATGGCTGACAAGCTAATATTGAAACCATTTCAAATAGGTTTTCGTAGCGAATGCTCAATTTGGTGTGCTCATGCCGACTTAGAGAGCCGAATACAGCTTGCCCGAAAAAGACGACAATACGCGGTACTAGTAACACTAGACATAGCTAAAGCTTATGATAGCGTTGAGCACCCAATTTTATTGAATTCTTTACACGAATGTGACTTTCCGCGATATATTGTTGATTGGGTAGCAGAGTTTCTAAAATCGAGAGAATTTTATTGTGCAAAGGATGGATGTCACTCATCTAAATTCAAACAGCAACGTGGAGTACCTCAAGGGGCGGTCCTATCTCCGCTGTTATTCAATGTGTTGATGAGCTCAATTCCCATTGAACGAGATATCACTGTCTACATTTATGCAGACGACATTGCATTTTTCGTTGCAGACAGTGACATTTATTCTTTGCATCAAAAATTGCAAAAGTACATGTATTCTCTTGAAATTTGGCTGCATTCAATTTCATTGTCTCTAAACATCAGTAAAAGTGCGCTCCTGGTGTTCCCTATAGCAGATTCTATTCAAATTTCAGTACTTTATAATCAGGAACCGATTCCACAAGTAGAGTCTATCAAATATTTGGGCATTATTTATAACGAGAAACTTAACTGGAGCCCTCACATAGACTATAACGTGGCAAAGGCACAACGAGCTTCAGGCTTATTGCGAAGGTTGAGCAACAGAAAATATGGGTTACGTAGACACACCTTATTAATGATATATAAAATGTACATGCGCCCAATACTCGAATTTGGGTGTATATTATTTTCGGGTGGCCCTACGTACAAAATTAAACCGTTAGTTCTATTAGAGCGAGAAGCGTTACGGTTGTGTTTGCGACTCCCCAGGTATGTCGCTATTAATGTACTATATCAGGAAGCTCGCATACCAACTATTCTTTGCCGATTCCGTATCTTAACAGTACAAACATACTTGAAATTTTACGGCTTATCAGCGAGACGGTCTGCATATGCCTTTATTAGTGACCCCGACGCCTTCTTCCTCGCTCACTGGCCACGCTTTCGTACTCCCCAGATTATTTTTGTACAAAAGAAACTTGAAAGCATAAAGGTGGATATCAGATCGGTAATTGGAACCAAAGCATTAAATCACAATATTACGATAGAATGTGATGAAATTTTTCCCCCACTATCTAAGTTTCAATCTTCGAGTTACTTAAATGACAGGTTAGAAGACTACATAGCTCATGCGGAAATAAAGAACATAATAGCCACAGACGCTTCTGTGAATAAAGAAAAGGCAGCAGTAGGAATCGTCTCAGATTACCTCGGTTGGTCATTCTCGGTAAGACTACCAGACTTCACTCCGGTTTTCGAAGCTGAGCTCCTGGCTATTATTTTAGCGCTACGAAAACTTCCTTCAAACGAAGAGAGTGCAATGATAATTACTGATTCTCTTTCGCTGTGTACTACTCTCACAGCTTCAGAACAATCAAGAGCTCTAGCGACATTACAAACATTAGTTCCACCTCATGTGAAGTTCCTGAAGTTAGTCTGGGTCCCGGGACACTGTGGCATACGGTTGAATGAAATAGCCGATTCACTATCTCGAGCCACACTTGATGGCCCTGTGATCTCGGTACTACCAGAATCGGAACACATAGTGTCGATCAGATATAGAAAATGGGCTATTTATACGGATATTATGGAAAATATTACTAAATATACGGACTATCAGCACCTAACATACCCCTGGAAACCTCAGTGGAGTCAATCTAAAAAGTTAGAAGTTATTTTAACCAAATTTCGATGTCGTGTCCCTCCATTAAACTTTTACTTGCACAGAGCTGGTCTGGCGATATCCCCCCTGTGTCCATTCTGTGAAGAAACGGAAACAATAGAGCATTACTTTATAACATGTAAAAACTATTCATTAATTAGGAAAAGACTTTTAATTGTTCCGTTTCAAGCAGTAGGTTTAAATTTAACTGCAGATAATATTCTAAGTTTCGGTGCCTTTAGCTTGGGACATTGCCACAGGAGCGTATTCGATGCTGTATGCAATTTCATTCGAGAATCAAAGCGCATGTCATAATAATGCCTGCTTAAATATATTTCTGAAGACACTTGTCTAATTTTGAATGAAATTTGCATATTCATTTGATTGTGACCGGGTGAGATAAGCTCGATTGTCTGGTCTACTCAAAATTTCTGTCTTCCACTGTAGTATTACCTCACCTTTTCTCTTCTTGATTCAATCTTCAATTATTTGTTTAGTTTAATATTCCTTTTTAGTTAATTATTATTTTCTATTACATCATTAGTTTTTTCATTAAGGATAAACCTTTTAATATATCTCATATAGGATACTTCTAGATTTCATGGCCAATCCCCCATAGTGGGTATGTGCCAGTGCGAAGGGGCAACAACAACAACAACAACGAATTGCGTAGTTGGTGCCCAGTAAATGTGCTTGCAGCCATTGATTGTTTAGAAAAGGCTCTGAAAGACCGTTCTTCTAGCTTTCGCTGCGACTGTGCTGCGACTACCGGGCAGGCCTGGCGTTTTAGGGCGAAGCTCTTTATAGCGGCACCTGTTCGTCCCTCGTAGCCGTTGCAGTGTGTAACAAGTATAATATTTTGGCGTCCAAAATGGTGCCGATGAGAGACTTCTTCCGTGTCTTGTTGAACAATAAAAAATAGTGCTCAATGTACATGCCAATGGCTGATAATGGGGAATGAGAGACAGGAGCATTCGGCTGTTAGTTAAGGCGCACGCTGCGATCCCCATAAGCAGCCATTGGCATCTACATTGAGCACTGTCAGACAAGAAAGGGTTGCTACGTTATACTCGCTAGGTGTAACCTTCTTTTAGATATAGAAATGTTTAGCGAGCGTTGAGCTGCAGTGCCATGAATACAGTGAACTAGTATATCCCATAAATGAACTCGAGGTAGTTCAATGTGGGAAGTAGATACGAAGTGCAAGCCGTAAAAAAGTAAAAGCCGAGTTCTCCTGTTTCTGATTTCCCATTAGCAGCCATTGGCATGTACATTGAGCACTATCTGACAGGAAAAGGTTGCTCCGTTATACTCGCTGGGCGCAACCTCCTTGGTTTTAGAAAGGTTTAGCGAGCGTTGGGCCGCAGTGCCATAAATACAGTGAACTAGTATATACCGCGAGATGGTTAAAGATGTGAAGTAGACACGAAGCGCAAGCCGTAAGAAAGTGTGCGTGTGCCTCCTCTCGTTCAGTTCTTGGAATATCCGCTGGATGGCGTTGCTTCTATATGAGGAATATATGCTGAAAAAATGCGAAATGGTGGTACTTGGAGTCTTGAATAGGTGTGCGAACGGACACACAGACAGATGCATGGACGGACGCACGGATGGCTGCACGGATGGCTGCACGGACGGATGGACGCATGGACGAACGCAGGAGTGGATGCATGGACGAAAGCAGGGACGGACGCACTGATGAACGTGTGGACGCACGAACTGGCGCACGCTTGGACGGGTGGATGGACGCACGGGTGGCCACACATACGCACGCATGAATGGATGGAAGCAAGAACGAATGGACGGATGAATGCTTCGCCCCACTATCCATCATTCACTCCGGGGATATGCTGCCATTTTTTTAATCCAGCCTTGACATGAGTGACAGAAAGGCTTGAGAGATACACTACGGGGCGTTTTAATATATACGTAGATGCCATTACAATATGGACGGATTGATTGATTGATTTGTGGGGTTTAACGTCCCAAAACCACCATTTGATTACAATATGGACGGAATCAGCGGATTATCCCGATGAGCGGAGTATGCAAACCGAACTCGAAGCAGCGATTCTCAGCCTTTCCAGTACCTTAGATAACCTCGGACTACAATTGTCACCAGAGAAGACCGAATTGCTCAGCGTAGATGGGAAACGACCAAATTATTTAAAAAAAGTGGAAGTCGGGTGGATTCCGTATAGGGCAGCTGTGTATGATTACTCCAAACGAGATCTCAGCGACATTCAAAGCTTTCACAGGGCGGAATGATCACTGTACTTTCAAAGCACACGAAAAACGAGGAACTGCTAAATCTAGTACCTATACCTCCAATACGAAACAGCATAAGCGAAGCACAATTTCGAATGCAATGTCAATTGGAAAACACACTACAGAAAAAAACAGGTTATGGCATAGGATAAGCGGGTCCACGCGATGCCAGTGGTTTCCGATGGAGACGGAAATGTTGTAGGCCCGTGTACTCAGATTTGGGTGCACGTTAAAGAACCCAGGGTGGTCGAAATTTCCGGAGCCCTCCACTATGGCGTCTCTCATAATCTTATAGTGGTTTTGGGACGTTAAACCCCACAAATCAATCAATCATGCCAGTGGTTGAAGACCTACTAAAAATGCCACCATGTCTAATGCCGCTAGAGAGACAAAACATCTTTATTATGTAGGTAGAACAAAAAGCATGGGAGGGACCCCTAGTCCGGGGTCCCTAGGACGACTCCGGCGACGTGTCGAGCCCGTTGTATGATGGCTCGCAGAACCTCGGGAGGTCCGTCGCGGAGGGCGTCATCCCACAGCTCTTTTTTGCGCAGCGGGCGGAGGAGGGGTGGTAATGGAGGGAAAAGGTTTGCCGTGCACTCGATAGTGACGTGGAAGATGGAGGGTGACCTGCCATAGCCCGGACAATTGTCGGCATAACAGTGTGGCCAGAATTTGTTCAGGGAGACAAGATTAGGAAAAGTGTCGGTTTGCAACTGGCGTAGTGCCACTGCTTCCTCTCTCGAGAAGGATGGTGGTGGCGCACGGTGAGTGCAGTGAACGCTTCTATAATGACAGAGAATCTCTCCGCAACGCAGCAAGGAATCCCCCCCACCCTGAACTGGTCATTTCACCACGCCGGGCCGCCCGGAGGGAAATATCGCGGGCTACTGCATGTGCGCGTTCATTGCCCGGCAGCGAGGCATGACCAGGGGTCCACATTAAGTGGATGCGGGAAGGTGTGACTGAATCATTTTTCGGGATCTGTTTGAGAATTTGTTGTGCCGCTCTCGGAATGCCATGTCCTGATAGGAACGCCCGGAATGCCTGTTGCGAGTACGTCAGTATATACACTTCCCCTGGGACACAAACGGCGTGTCGAATGGCGAGAGCAACGCCGAGAATTTCTGCGTACGTGACACTAGTGCCGCGCATTGCAGCAGAGTCCTTCAGGAATTCAGTGCCATCCAACACTACGGATGTATAGCCCTCTTGAGTGCGCGCCGTGTCTGTGTATAGAACCTGGGATTCTGGGATGTTTTCGAGCATGCGGTTAAGGTACCGCTCACGAGCTTTACGCCGTCCTTTGTCATGCACTGGGTGCATATTACGCGGCAAGGGATGAATATTCAGTACCTCACGTAGGGCGGGTGATAAGGTCGTTGGGCGGGCTTCAGGTTCAAGTGGTGGGACAGAGTGCCCTAACCGTGCAAAAAGATAGCGGCCAGTACGTGTGAGCAAAAGGCGCTGGCGGTGACTGACCCAATGCGCCTCTAGTAGTTCTCCTAGTGTGTTATGCGTTCCTAAATTAAGGAGATGGTATGTGGAAGTATAGTGCGGTAGGCCATTGGCTAGTTTCGTCGCTTCACGAATGAGGGCATCAACGCGAAGTTGTTGCGCTTGGGTCAACCGCTGAAAGGAAAGATGGTATGTAAGACGGCTGATGATGCATGCCTCCACAAAGCGCAGCAGGTCCTCTTCTCGAAGACCCGAGCGCCTGTTAGAGACCCGCCTGATCATGGCCAGAATTTGCGCAGTTTGTCGGGATAGAAGGGAAACAGTATAGTTAGACCTGCCATCCGCCTGGACGTGTAGGCCTAGGATGCGAGCACGGATGACCTGTGGTATGGGTATACCATCCACGTGTACAGTGATGGGCGGCATAGGTGAGGGGCTGCGGGAACGAATAATTATGAGCTCCGACTTTTGCGGAGCACAATTTAAGCCCCCTTTTCTCGCATACTCAGAGACAGTGTCGACTGCTTGCTGCAGTCGCTCTTGGATAGCACCGTCGCAACCGCGTGTACACCAGATAGTGATGTCGTCCGCATAAATAGCGTGAGCGACATCGGGGATCTGATCGAGAAGCGGGGGGAGCCCTGCAAGCGCGATATTGAATAGAGTGGGGGACAGAACAGATCCCTGTGGTGTCCCACGCCCTACAAGGCGGATTGTACCTGATCGATGCGGCCCGATTCCGATGGTAGCTGTGCGATCTCGAAGAAATGCGCGGATATAGTTGTACATACGAGCCCCACAATGCGACTCTGCAACATTGCGAAGGATAAGTTCATGTGCAAGATTATCGAACGCCCCTTTGAGATCTAAGGCGACAAGTGCTCTCGTTTGGACGCACGACGGTGGTCCTAAGACTTCCTCCCGTAATTGTAAAAGGACATCTTGGGCAGACAGATGAGCTCGATATCCGAATTGAGTGTTAGCAAAGAAAGAGTGTTCTTCCAGGAAAGGTTGCAGGCGCCGCGTGCTCCAATAGCTTACCAATGCATGATGTTAGAGAGATGGGCCGTAGATTTTCAACTTTTATAGGTTTACCCGGTTTGGAGATAAGTGTAATGTCAGCATGTCGCCACGCTTGGGGAAGTGTGCCTTCGCGCCAGTATTCATTAAAGATATGGGTAATGTGGTTGATATCCGCGTCACTCAAGTTACGAAGGGTGGAAAATCAGATTTGGTCCGCTCCTGGAGCCGTGTTTCGTCGTAGGTCTTGTAGGACCACCCGCACCTCGTCCGGGGTTATGTCGACATCCAGCAGTTCATTCTCCTCACCCACATACGGGTAATCAGGGTATTGTGGTGGCGGGCCTATGGAATTGAATTGATGTTCTAGTTCCGTGAGGAGCAAGTCAGGATCATCCCGGTACTCGTGCATTAAGATGTGCAGCTGCTGAAATGTTTTTCTCTTTGATGTGTTGGGGTCTGTGAGCGAACGTAGAATCGACCACGTTTTAGCTGTGCTTAATGTGCCTGAGAGGCGGTTGCAAAATTGTCGCCAGTTATTACTGGTAAGGGACGCTGCGTACTCCTCGGATTCCCGTGTAATTTCTTCTATACGTTTCCGAAGTTTTCTGTTGAGGCGTTGTCGCTTCCATCGCCGCGTCAACCCTCTCCGGGCGTTCCAAAGATGAAGTAAATGCGGATCTATGTCTGGTGTTTCAGTTGTGGTACGCACTGTACGCGTGGTGGCCTCAAGATTGTCAGCGAGAGACTCAAGCCATCGTTCGTAGCCCTGGCCCTCAGGCGGGTCTTGGCGGCGTTTGCTGAATTTTGTCCAATCTGTAATGCGCACATTTCGCTCTGGCCTGCGAGCGCCTCGTAACGACAGGATGGTTGCGACAATATATTGGTCACTGCCAAGGTGCGCTTCTAAAGACCCGTGCGCTACGACTGGGCCAGTATTGCGGACAAAAGCAAGGGCAGGACAGGTGTCGCGAGAAACACTATTGCCTGTACGAGTGGCGTGCTCTGGGTCGGTGAGCAGTGTGTATCGCATGTTACAGATGGAATTCCATGAGCGGGTTCCCTTGGCTTGCCATTTAACGTAACCCCATGCGACATGTGGAGCGTTGAAGTCACCACATACCACACAAACCCGTCCAAGGCTGCCAAATTCTTTTAACAGACGGTAAAAACAGTGTGTACGCGAACGAGGGGAACTGTATACATTGAGGATAAACAAACTGTCGCCGCGTTTTCCTTGCGTAATAACTTCCAATATTTGATGAGGAATGTCGCTACTCGTCGTATGCATGCGACATGTAACGCGTTTCGAGACTAGGGCTCCCACAAGAGGTGAGACACCCGAGAGCGGGCTGCAACCGGATAATGAAGGGGTGCAATTGGGTTCCTGTAAGAGGATGACATCCGGAGGGTTTATGGATGTGGCAACGTACTGTTGCAAGGAACCTCGTTTTTGACGAAATCCCCTACAATTCCACTGCCACACCACTAGCTGTGGCGGGTCACGCGGCGCCATCATCATCACGAGAGGAAGCAGAGGGGCGTGTATAGGGATGCGCGCGTCGGTTACCCCCGTTAGAGTTACCCACGTTTGAATGTTGCGGCAGAGAGATGTGGTCGGGTAGCAGGCTGGCACTTTAACTGCTAGGTTCTGGAGTTTGTATGTTATTATCTCGCGCGAGAGTACGTTCTATACATAATTTCACTTGCTCCGTAATTCCTATACGAAGTTCTTCCATCTGCCGTTCGATTCGGTCGAGGGCCGCCTGCAT
Organism: Rhipicephalus microplus; assembly: GCF_043290135.1. Classification (NCBI taxonomy): domain Eukaryota; kingdom Metazoa; phylum Arthropoda; class Arachnida; order Ixodida; family Ixodidae; genus Rhipicephalus; species Rhipicephalus microplus. The sequence goes on from NC_134704.1 coordinate 121,904,799, forward strand.
ACTTGTACCCATGTCTGCCACCAGCGCGTCCATTTGTTTTTGCAAGCGCTCACAGCGTGCCTCCATGTCACGGCGTAAACGGGCGATTTCTACCAGGGGATCGGGAGCAGAGGATGAGTTAGTGAGAGGGGACGGAGTAGAAAGTGAAGTATGGGCTATAACGAGCTGTGGGAGATCCGCCGCTCGACTTACCTCCCGAGGTGCCTGTGTGGATGTTTTTTGCGCCGAGATTCTCTGCGTCTCCGTGGAGGCCTAGGCCACCTTGGCAGAGGCGTTGGTAAGCAGGGCCTTCTTGTAGGGTTGTTGTGAGGGTGGTGCAGTTTGGTCAGGAGGGCGTTTCTCGGGCGGCCGCATTGATGCTCCGCGGGATCTGGACCGAGACTTGGAACGGGTCTGAGATTTGCGACGGGATCTCGAGCGAGACTTCGAACGCGCTCGCAGTGTCCCCTGAGTCGAGACTTGTGAGTGTCCAGTCGTTGCCATATCTTTGGAAGCAGTAGATGTGCTGGGGGGCTGCAGTTCACGCTGCTCTTTCTTCAGAGCTTTACGCACCCACGCCTTGTTCGGTGTCTGGCGAGCGTGCCGTGGGCAGTTTGGGTCGGATGTAGGATGGCTTCCGTCGCAGGACCTGCAGTGAAGGGTGCACGGATGCGACGGGGCTGGGTTGTCAGTCCCGCATGTTGCACAAATAAGCACGTGTGGCGTGGGACAGTGGTCAGCCCAATGACCGAGCCGGTGACATATCTTGCAAACCAGTTGGCGAGGGCGATGAGGGTAGCGGCGGAGTTCGGCGCCGTAGAATCGCACATAGCGAGGCACTTTCAATCCTTCAAAGGTGACTAACGCAACGTTGGTCTGCCCCATCATACGTGCTTGAAGAATCTGGGTTCCAGGTGTCAAAAGCTCGTCCACTAGCGTGGACGACGGCATGCCGGGTACAAGACAGGGAACGATGACCTTGCATGAGTTGTCTGGGGCAGCAAAATACGTTGTGATAGGATACACTCGCTGACCAAGCCTCAGTTCCCGCACCTTGTATAATGCGTCGGCAACATGTGACATGGGTGTGCTTATGACTGCCAAGTTCTGCTGGGGCCGCAGGCGGAATATGATGTTCTGAAGATCTTCGGTGCTCAAGCCTGCCGCGCTCCATAAAGCGTTGGCGAGTTCTGGGCGCGTTCAACTATCGAGGCAAAGTCCGTCGTGGGGTCGCAGAATTATCTTTTCATCGTGTAAAGGAAGCGGAGACGGATTCTGATTCTGGCTCCACTTGCGTGTGGTTTGCTAAAGGGCATAAAAAATGCCGGATGTATCTTCGGGGAGTTGCGCCTCGGCGTGCATATGGCGGGCGCGTCGCCTGTGTTGGACCATCTTCCAACAACCTCCCGCGTCGTTGTCCGTGTTGTCGCAAAGAGTAGTGTCCTCCTCCATCCTTTTTCCGGATGGAGTGTCGGCTTCAGGTTGTTGGGAGAAAGAATTGGAGACAGCAGGATCAGTTGCCGGCCTTGCAGTATTCGCCTCGGGTGTCTGCGCTGCTACCGAGGGACGCGCGTCGGCGTTCGCCGTCGACCACGGCGTTTCATGTACGTTGGAAATTGTCGTGGAGGCAGTCAAATGCTCCATCGAAACAGAGCGGGTAATAGGCCGAACGCCCTTGGCGCTCAGGTTGAGAAAACGTACCTTGGACGGGCTGGTGGATGGGTGTTCCTGGCTCATGGTAGGAAAAACACGCCTGGACCGCTATGGCCCCAACAGGTGCGGCTGCCTGGGAACCGCTTCAGAGATGCAGAGACGTGGGCAGCGGCAAAGATGAAACGCACAGCAGTCGTTGGCTGCTTGCGACGAGGAACGCGGCAACGTCGTAGATTCACAGCTGGGGAGCGGGCACGGTGCAACGCGCCGTAGTCGAAGGAGCCGAGAGACGAGCGTCCGCACTCCAGCGAAGGGCCGTCCGGCAGCTCGAGGTCGCACTGGCGCTGCAAAGGCGAAAGGGGGACACCCTCAGTAACCCGAGCGGCGACGGGGCACGAAGGCCTTGAGGTCTAGGCCCGCGTGACATTAGGACTTCTAGTGTAACGTGAGATAGGGTGAACCCCACGCCCTGCGCGGCCGGAGGGAATCCCGCATGCTGGAACCCAATAAAGTTTATTCTCTCTCTCTCTCTCCACGGTTGCCAGGGCTAGAATCCTCTGATTCCGCTAAGTACTCGGTGGAAACAACGTTCTATCGCCAGACGAGATGTGAAAGCCAGAAGACTACTTGAGAAGAAATTGGTTCAGACCAGACCACGTAATGCCATTGACATTCAAACTGATGCTGCAATCAACGACGAAAGAGCCAGCATAGCCTGGGTATGTACGTCTGCACTACAACACAATGGCTTTCGCAGTTGTCAGCTTCCTGAGAGTACAGCTCTGCACGCAGAGTTATTGGCTATATGGGGGCATTGAATACTATTCTCAATTCGGGGGGCATCACTAGCGAAATAGTTCACTATCGCATTCTTACAGATTCGTATGAAGCAGTAACTGAAGTGACAGCGCCAACCGCTGAAGACGGTGTAGCTAACGACACTATAAATAAGATAAAAAGATTGCAGGACCACAGAACAAATGTTGAGATTCTCTGGACACCAGGGCACAATGGAACGGACGGGGAAAACGCAGCCGCTCATACGGTTGCCCGGTTGCCTCTCGAGCGCGTGGGTTTCACCACATATACAATTCCCCACACTCCAGTTCTACGGCAACCTTAGAATACCAAAATCCCTATTTTCAGATATAAACAACTCGGCTCACGCGCGGCAACGTAGTTGTCCGCCACCACCGATGTCCGTTACTTCACAAGAAATTAGAAAAAAATCACAGCATATTCACGGAGTGAATGATGATGGGTGGGGTGAAGCGCACGTCAGCCCATCCATGCTTCCGTCCAACCGCGCGACCATTCATGCGTCCATGCATACCCCCGTCTGTCTGTCCATGCGTCCATCCATGAATCCATCCATCCGTTTGTCCGTCCGCGCGTCCATCTAGTGAACACTTGAATACCATCTCGCATCTCGCATCCCCTGTGGCACATACCCGCTCGACGCGTCTGTCCATCTATCCTCCGTCAGTCCATACGTCCGACCGTGCGTCCATCTAGTGAACACTCCAAGTACCGCCATCTCGCATTACCTCTATCACATACCTGCTCTAGAGCGGGTATGTGCCACTGGATGCAACTCACTACAACTACATACATCGGAGGATGCACAGACCCACGCCTTAAGGAGCTTCGCTCCTAAAAAACCTAGTACCAAGGTTACAGAGGTGCTCGAACCCAGGTGCACCGTGTGTCAGCCCAGTATTCTACCACGGAGCCCCTACGGTGCTTGAGACTTGTTCGCAAACTTGCCTTAGGCAGGCTTGATGTCGAGAAAGTATTAGCGTTATTATGAGCAATGAAGCGTTTTGAAACAGCAAAAGAACAGCCAGGCGTCACACAATGCTAATAGCGTAAGAAATGGGTCGTTCAATGCTCCATCCCATTACAAAAGCTTGTTCTTGATCACTTATTAACGGAGGCGCATACCCACTTCAGGCATGGTTCTTAATCGTCGAATGATGAATCGAAGAATGAAT